>NW_011489952.1:38503-44069 GCF_000754665.1 Bison bison bison | reverse complement strand
AGACTTTTGAGAGTCCCTTGGACTGCAAGGAGATCCAACCAGTCCATCCTAAAGGAGATCAGTCCTGGGTGTTCACTGGAGGGTCTGATGTTGAAGTTGAAACTCCAATGCTTTGGCCACCTGATGCAAAGAGCCAACTCATTGGAAAAGACCCTGATGCTGGGAAATATTGAGGCCAGGAGGAGAAGGGGATGACAGAAGTTGAGATGGTTGGATGGCATCACCGACTCAATGGACATAAGTTTGAGTAAACTCCGGGAGTTAGTGATGGACAAGGAACCCTGGCATGCTGTGGTTCATGGGGTCACAAAGAGTCAGACACGACTGGGCAACTGAACTGAACTGAAGAATAAAGAGGCCATTTTTAGAGCAGACCCTCCAGTTCCAACTGCCCAACCAATAAAATTTAAGATCAGAAACGATCTGGACAGCTGACATCTTCCAAAATCCCCAACCACCAACAAAACTGTGAGAATGGTTATCACTATAAACCATCAAGTTCTGGGGTGGGATTTTAGGTGGCAATACAGAACCAAAACAGACACTCTTCATTTCTTGCATGAGTTCTGGTACCATCAGAGAAGTAACAGTGACGTCACCTGACCATTCTTCCAGATTAGTAGAAAGTGAACAAGAGTCCTTGTAGCTGGCTCAGGAGCCCAGAGTCACTTACCTTCAATCCTCAGCCAAAAGTTCATTTCAGCAGGAAATGGGTCACCTGACTTCTGGCCAATTCACCTCAACAGTGAGGAACTACCCCATTTAAGTGAAGGTCTCCCAGGAGCAGGAAACCTGGAGTAGCACCCTAGAGTAACTGCTGACTCTTCAGATGAATGACCTCTCACCTCTAGGAATCTTCTCTGTGTGAACCTCCAGAGAAATCCTATCCATGGTTTGGCAGGCACCTAACTAATTATGGGTTATGCAGCCTATCAAGTTGCTAATCTCTCAAGAGCAAGACACTCATAGGCTAGCCCTGGAGTCTCCTGTCCATCTATAGCCCAACTGAAGTAAGGAATCTGCTAAGTCTCAAGTTCTTGTCAAATTTGCCAAAGAAATGAAACAGACACCCAACACCATATAGGAAAGGACTAGGTGGCTCACCTGGGCAATTTTATTGTTTGAATATTTTCAAATCTATACTTTTGTGAGCTCCAGCAAGCCAGGCCATTTGGCTGTTCAACCTATATCCTATGCTGCTATTTAAAGTAGTTCTATAAATATTCCTAATAAGGTTAGAAGAATGATTGGGACTGGGTGAGCCCTCAAAGAACACTGATGACTCCTTACTAAAAATGAGGAGTCCTTTCTACTCTGCAAAGTGTTTCACAGTTTTGTTTCCAAAGACCCTTTGGAGAGAAGTTAATTTTGTTATGTTCACTTTACAGACAAGGGCATAGGGACACACAAAGAGCACAGTGGTAAAAAGTTTTTATGAACCCTGGGTCTCTAACACTGTTAGAATTCATATTCAAGTTGAAATATATATCAAGGCATGTACAAAAGCATGGATGATGAGAATGACTACATCCAACTGGTAAACAGCCAAGATGCAAAACAAAGGAGAAAATATAAACTCTGGTCTGCCACCTTAGAGGAGTAATTTCACCTCATCGTGCCTTCACCCCATCTAAAACACCCAACCCCAGAGGTACAGATTATCAAACTAATGACTATTTCTGTTAACTTTCACAACAGAACTGCTTCCCTTACCAGGTTTTAGAGCTACTATATAGTAACTCAGGGCAAAATTCAGCAATTGCCCTACATTATATGGCAAGTAAATTTTTATCATAGTTCTGACATAGGAGCAAAAGTCAAGTGATCTTTCCCCAGATAACACAGGAAGTTGGTGTTTATTCTAAAACACCATTATTATGGCATATAAAATGATGTTACCAGGAGCTGGGGGTAGAGGGGCAATGGAGAGTTATTGCTTAGTGAGTACTCAGTTTCTGTTTGGGATGAAGAAAAGGTTCTGGAAATGGACAGAGGTGACAGTTACACAACTTTGAAAATGTACTTCATGTACTGAAATGTACGCTTAAAATGGTTAAAACAATATATTTTGTGTATATTTTACTACCATACAAAAATTTTAAGGGAAAAAATGCTTGCATGAGGAACTTCAACAGTCGTGAATGGTTAAATCACATATTAACATTTCAAGGTAGAAAATGACTCAAGCAAAAAAGTTAAAACAGTTTGGAGGACAGATGAGCCTGGCGGGCTACAGTCCATAGACTGACAAACAGTCAGACGTGACTGAAGCAACTGAGCATGCACGCGTGCACACACACTTGTGTCAATCTGAATGATTTTGAAAGCCTTTTCTATCATAATTTTTCGATCTAAACACTGGATTTGGCCACTGTAAGAGGCTTCATTGTATTGATCACTCTAATACTTTATACCTAAAAACACTTCAGACTTAAGATGATACTTAAATGATTAAAATTTAAATCACCAATGAAGGGCAACGAGATATCTTATGCCCCCATGCATTCATTACCTGAGAAGAGCACGTCACTGACGCAGTAACTAGACAAAAATGCACGATCTTCATCTAAATGAGAGAAGCCACCAACCAAACCCAAATGTGGTACATTCTACAAGACAGAGTCATGAAATGTCATTGCTCAGAATGTCAATGTCACAAAAGACAAAGCTTACAGGAACATGACTGAGCAAATTTCACTTCACTTCACTTCAAATGATAAATTCAGCTTGTGATCCTGGGTTGGATTCTGTATCAGGAAAGAACAAAAAGATTCCTACAAATAACATTTTGGGGACAAGTGATGAAACTGGAATATAGGTTTGAGACAAAGTACTGTATCAGAATTAAATTTCCTAAATATGATTAACTTATCTCTCCTTGCTATTCTCTGGAACTCTGCATTCAATTGCGTTTATCTTTCCCTTTTTCCTTTGCCTTTCGCATCTCTTCTTTTCTCAGCTATTTGTAATGCCTCCTCAGATAACCATCTTGCCTTACTGCATTTCTTTTTTGGGGGGATGGTCTTGGTCACCGCCTCCTACAAAATGTTGTGAACATCCATCCACAGCTCTTTAGGCACTCTGTCTACCAGATCTAATCCTTTGAATCTTTTCGTCACCTCCACTGTATAAACATAAGGGACTTAACTTAGGTCATACCTGAATGCCCTAATGGTTTTCCCAACTTTCTTCAACTTAAGTCTGAATTTTACAATAAGGAGTTCATGATCTGAGCCACATGTAATAAGATATATTAACATTAGGAAATTCATGATACAATGCATCATCATGGAAAGGATGGAAAAGATGCATCATCATTTTTTTAGTAACCTTGCCAGAAATGTATGATCTTATTCAAAAAGATTAAAGGATATTCTGCAAAATAACTGACCAGTACTCTTCAAAAGTGTCATGAAAGTTAAGATTAAGAAACTGTTACAGACTAGATGAGACAAAGGAGAAATAACAAGTAAATTCAACATGGGATCCTGGACAGTATCCTGGAATAGAAACAGACCACCAGTGGAAAAACTGATGAAATTTGAATTAAGGTCTGTAGTTTGGTTAATAATATTGTAGCAATGTTAATTTCCTTCTCTTGATATTTGTACTACAGTTATATAAAATGTTAACATTAAACAAGCAGGGAGATAAACAGAACTCTGTACTATTTTTTGCGACTTTTCTTAAAGTCATTTTCTGTAAACACATCTCTTGGGTGACTGAATATTCCTACTGGATTGAACATACATGTTAACCTCTACTCTCACTCAAAATGCCACACAATAATAATAAAAGGCTTTTTTAAAAAGAAAAAAGAATTAAACTTACAAGCCCAAGAAAAAGGGAAAGAAGAATAAAATCATAGTGGCTAGAAAACAGATGGATATACAGCGACTGCAGGAAGTGGAAACCAAAAAGGTCAATTCATAGAACAAACTCTGGGAAAGGACCCAACTCCCTCTGAGGTGGTAAAGCTCAAAGCAGAATGTAACACTATTTCCAACCTAAGACAACAATATTTCAGGTAGCACTAATAAAACACAGCCAAATAAGATATAAAACTTTACCACTTAGCATTTATCTTAGACTTATTAAAGGAGCTCTTTTAGATGTAGATTTTTCATTTATCACTCACATATTCATAAAAAGAAAAATGAGCAAAATTAATTGTTCAAGGTTTCCCTAAAACTTCCTCACATTCAGAATAGGACTTCGGTCAATCTTTTTGACTAAGAATGGTCAATGTCCCTACTTTTCCACAGTGCTATCCTCTGTGCCATCAATAGCATTCAGTGTTCTTAAAAGAATCCAGAAAAAGAAACTGGAACCGTTAGTACTCAGCTCTGAAATTATGTAAAGTGAGACTATTTTTAACTCCTGCTTCAAGTTTGCTGCTAAACACTAAGGAAGCAGCCAATGTACCACCTTTCTCGCTATCCTCATCACTATCTCCTACCTATTCAGTTCCTAAGAGTTAACAGTGCTCCACTCCAGACTCCAGTATCCTTTCCCAAGCCACCAATGCCCAGTCTGCAAGCTTTGATGCAATTTAAGATGCCACCAACTGTGAAATGTCCTAAGTTTAACTGATGAGGGAAAGGGGAACGTGTGCCTCCAAAATAAATAAAACAAATCAACAAAGTGTGGTACTGGTATAATGATAGAAATACAGATCAATGGAATAGAATGGACAATCCAAACAAAAGCGCTTATCTTTATGGTCAGTCGATTTTGGACAAGGATTCCAAACCATTCCATGGGAAAAGAATGACCAAGGATAACTTTACAACAAAAGATACTAGGACAACTGGAGAGCCATATACGAAACAGTGGCACTGAACCTCTACCTCACTATATATGTATATATAAATTAACTCAAAAGGGATCAAAGATCTAAATAAAAGAGTTAAAACTGCAAAATTTTTAGAAGAAAACATAGAGATAAACCTTTATGACTTTGGTTTGGGCAATGGTTTCTTAAATAAAATACCAAAAACAGAAGTAACAAAAGCAAAAAGTAAATAAACTCATCAAAAAATTTAAATTGTATGCTTCAAAGAATAACATCAAAAAAGTAAAAAGACAACCTACAGAATGTGAGAAATGTTTAGGAAGTCACTTACCTGAGAGGAGACTTGTATCTAGAATATATAAAGAACTCAGTATCTTATAAAAACAAATGATCCAATTTAAAAATTGGCAAAGGACTTAAATAGACATTTCTCTAAAGAAGATATATAGATGGCCAATAAGCTCATGATATCATCAACATCATTAGTCATTAGCAGAATACAAGTTAAAACTGCAACAAAATCCCATTTCTCATCTACTAGGATGGTTATAATCAAAAAGGCAGACAATAACAAAAGGTTAGCAAGGATGTCGGTGAAGGCAATGGCACCCCACTCCAGTACTCTTGCCTAGAAAATCCCATGGGAGGAGGAGCCTGGTAGGCTGCAGTCCATGGGCTTGCTAGAGTCGGACATGACTGAGCGACTTCACTTTCACTTTTCACTTTCATGCATTGGAGAAGGAAATGGCAACCCACTCCAATGTTCTTGCC
>NW_011489952.1:37216-38340 GCF_000754665.1 Bison bison bison | reverse complement strand
GCAGCAGCAGCAGCAAGGATGTAGAGAAACTGAAATCCTCATATATTGCTGGTGGGAATGTAAAATGGCATAGCACTTTGGGAAAGAGTTTAGCAGTTTCTCAAAAGATTGAACATAGAGTTACTGTGTGATCTAGCAATTCCACTCCTAGGTAATTAACCAAGAGAAATGAAAACATATATCTACACAAAAACGTGTACCAAAATGCTCATAACAGTATTATTCATAATAGTCAAACAGTAGAAATGACCTAAATGTCCATCAATTGAAGATTGGATAAATAAAATGTGGCATGTCCATACAAAAGAATATTACTGGGCCATAAAAAGTACTGGTACATACTACAACATGAACACTGAAAACAGTGGTGGCCTAGGTATACTGGGACTGGGGGTGACTGCTAGTGGTTACAGGGTTTCTTTTGGAGGTGGTAAAAATATTTTGGAAACAGGGTGTGAAGAAAAGGGAACGCTCCTAAACTTGTTGGTTGGAATGTAAATTGGTGTAGCCACTATGGAGAACAGTATGGAGGTTTCCTTGAAAAACTAAAAACAGAGTTACCATATGATCCAACAATCCTACTCCTATGCATATATCCAGAAAAGGTGAAAACTCTATTTGAAAAGACACATGCACCCCAATGCTCACTGCAGCACTATTTACAATAGCCAACACAAGAAAGCAAACTAAATGTCTATCAAAAGAGGAATGGATAAAGAAGATGTGGTACATATATACAATGGAGTATTAGTCATAAAAAGAAGGAAATAAGGGCATTTGCAGCAACATGGATGGACCTAGAGATTTTCATACTAAATGAAGTCAGACAAATACCATATGACATCACTTATCATGGAATCTGAAAAATAATACATATGAACTTATTTACAAAATAGAAGCAGGCTCAAAGACATAGAAAACAAACTTATGGCTACCAAAGGGGAAAGGGGATAGGGAAAGATAAATGAGGACTTTGGAGTTAACAGATATACACTGCTATATATAAAATAGATAGGGAATTCCTTGGCAGTCCAGTGGTTAGGACTTCATGCTTCACTGTTGAAGGCATGGGTTTAATCTCTGGTTGAGGAACTAAGATCCCACAAGCCATGCAGTGAGACAAA
>NW_011489952.1:35651-37116 GCF_000754665.1 Bison bison bison | reverse complement strand
TATATCTCAATAAAGCTGTTATTTAAAAAGTGGGGAAACAAGAAAAAAGGAGAAAACATAGTTTTTAAATAATCGCACAAATGTTCCAAAGTTGATTATGTTGAGTATATTAAATTCAATAGGATGAATGTAGAAGATGTAATCTTGATCATATAGAGGATTTACTAAACTAAAATAGCACAATTAGCACAGGTGATTTACTTAGGATTATTAAAGTATCAAATGTTTATATGTTGGCTGAAAGCCCAAAAGTAGAAAGCAATATAGTTGGAAGTAAATAGAGCAGGGGGAGTTACAATTACTGACCTAGTGAGGAAACCATATTAACTAATAAAATGATAAAATTCATTAGGCTTCCAGATTTGGGAAGGGTTATGAATATCTGTTATGATAAAAACCAATATGGGTATAGAAAGAGAGTTGAAACTGAGTATATTTGAGATATGCCATAGCACATGAAACTCAGCTTGTAAAAGCAGTAAAAAGTGGAAGAGAGGAACATATAATACATACCAAAAGATAACCTATACATAAATCCATTCTGCTTTTAGTATTCATTACAATCTCCCATTCTAGATGTAGAAGAATATACAATAGGTGTTGCAAACTTCAGTAAATACTCTAGGTCCTATGGGCTATACAGCCTCTGTTACAACTACTCAGCCCTCCAGTCTAGGGTAGATAAGCCATGGACAATACGTACACATCGAAGTGTGATTGTGTGCTAAGGGAAATTGTTTACAGAAACTGAAATTTGAGTTTCATATAATTTTGCAAGTGTCATGAAATATTCTTTTTACTTTTTCTCAACCCTTTAAAAAGTTACAAACCATTCTTAGCTCATAAGTCATACAAAAAAATATAGGTAACAGGACAGATTTGGCCCACAGGCTGTGTTTGGCCATCCCCTGGCAGAAAAATGCTTTCAGTTATCAGAAACACATCAACACACTGGTAAGCAAGAAGGAGCAATCAAGTCTTCCATGGCACAGTACTTACTCACCAGAAACCAAAAAGCATACTAATAAGTATGCTGCATCTGGAAAATAGTGACAAAAACCTTTCAGAATGTTTATGGGAATTAAGTGAGTTAACACCAAAAAAAAATTCTACGAGCAGTACTGGGTACCCAGCAAGCCACTTAACAACTATTTCTGATATTATCAGCAAAAAAATATTCATACTGACTCCAAGAGAAAATATTCAACACAAGGGGATAATGATTCCATTTCTGCAGTAGTACAATGTATATCAGAATTTCAGCATTAACTTTCAAGTCTAAAACTCCAAGCCATAGTATTTCTTAAGAGAGTCTAAAATTCTCAAAACTAGAGTAAAGTTTATTTCAGCACTAGAAACCTGCTATTTACATGCAAGACAAATTTCTAGAAATAAGGTGAGAGGATGACAAATGTTTGAGAGTTACCACTCTACTAAACTGCCCAAAGGATTTTTTAAAATAAAG
>NW_011489952.1:34561-35267 GCF_000754665.1 Bison bison bison | reverse complement strand
CCCCCTCTAGCACCAACAGAAAGAGAAGCCACTTCCTTTTCACCATGAGAGGTGGCTTCAATCATCATATTTACCTGACCTGCGAAGGAAGACTTATAACTCACAATTAAACAGAGCACCACCATCTGCCCTTTACAGATAAAATCACATTTTGAGACAGTAAAACAAACCAATGCTCATTTCTATTTCACAATCGTAAACAATGGAATGCTGACAAAGCACCCTGCTAAACATTCACCAAACCACCTGTCACCAACATCACCCTTGAACACAAAGGGCTATTTTTATGTAGTACATGACTGAGTAGATAATATCCCATTGCCATGGCAACAAGTTTTCCAGAAGATATGCTAGCCCATAAAGAATGCAAATGAGAATGAAGCTATTTCTTTGCATTTGAGTTTACTATGCAGTATATGAGGAGGATTCTAGGTTTTTATGAGCCCTGGTTTGCTCAACAGGGCCTTGTTAAGTTTGAGCAATGTATACACACACACACACAAGCACACACACTCACATACACACACAGAGCTATTTGGGGACAAAGAAGAATCCCTATAGGAATCCTATCCTTCAGAAAAAAGAAAAAAGCTAATATAACATAAAGTCATATGCCTAAATGTTATAATACACTTTCTTTTTTTTATTATTTTATTTTATTTTTTAACTTTACAATATTGTATTGGTTTTGCCATATATCAAAATG
>NW_011489952.1:33224-34170 GCF_000754665.1 Bison bison bison | reverse complement strand
CCCACAAGAAGTGGGAAGAAGCCCTCTCAGCCCTCCTAGAGGGCAGGGCTGCAGGCCCACAAGGCCCACCAAACACAGGCGGCCTCTCTCACCTCAAACCAGCCATGTCCGTTTCGTCTAAGGATCCAGAGTGCTGGGCTTCAGCCCAGATTGCACCCTGAGCTGGCCCTCCGTCTGTCACCCAGAGTCACCCCCAGCCCGTTGGCCCACACTCTATCCAAGAGGGGGGCCTCTGTGAGCTTCTACATGCAGGCTCCCATGCTTCTGCAGAACGGCAGCCAGCAGGGGACAGACCCGGCCACATTTATCCCTCAGCCTCCACCCCCTCACTGCCAAGGACATTCATGGCCTTCCAGACTACTGTTCATGTAGGCAAAGCACCCTTCACAGCTCCAGCATCAACAGAGGCCAACTGCCACGGCGGCTGCTCCACGCCTCAGCGTTCCTGCTCTCAGTAAACCCCCTGGGCACACCGTGCCTGAAGGCTGCTGATGATCCCAATTTCTGATGGCTTTCTTGGCCTCAAAGTTGAACTGGCTTGGCCCTTAGACAGTCCCATGTTCTACTTCACCCTACCACAGAAACACCTCAGAAATGGTCCAAACCGTCCTCAGACACGCACCCAGAGAATCACCCCTTCGAGCAATAACTCCTACACTTACACAGAACTGTCATGGAAACAATAGCCACTGAGAGGTCATCAGGAAACACCCTTTCCTTTTTAGTTTGTCTCTAATAAAAACAATTCCATAACACGACACTGTAAATCAACTATATTTCAATAAAATAAAATGTTTTAATAATTTAAAAATAAAAACAAAGACTGGTAATTCCCTGGTGGTCCAGTGGTTAGGACTCCATGATCTCACTGCCAAAGGCCTGGGTTCAATCCCTGGTCAAGGAACTAAGATCCCGCAAGATGTGCAGCATGGCAAATAAATAAATA
>NW_011489952.1:30169-32981 GCF_000754665.1 Bison bison bison | reverse complement strand
CCATGATTGTATATATGCAGACACCACGTATCTACAACCAGAGTAGATTCTGCCCCCTGGCAATGTCTGCAAACATTTTTGGTTGTAACAACTGGGGAAGGGATAGATGCTAGCATCTAGTGAGCAGAGCCCAGGAATGCCGCTAGACATCCTACAATACATAGGACAGTGTCACTGCAAAGGATGACCTGGCCCCACCAGTGGTGCTGAGATGGAGAAACTCTGATCTAGAACAAACAGTAAATTAAAAGAAGCTAAAACATCCATGTGCTGAATTTCATGCACTTCACTTCCACTGCCATCTCTCAGTAACAGGATGATAAAACTACCAGACTGCAGAGCGTATGCAAAGGATAGGAGTCCAAACATTTTAAAATAATTTTAAAGAGATCCTAAAGAAAAAACAAACTCAAAAGGCTAGTACACTAAACATCTTCAGGGGCAAAAAGCTGTTTATGTATAATCACCTGTTTTTCTCAAGGCTGATCCTGAACTAAGCAAGAAACAAAGAGATCATTCTATTAAATATGTTCTTTTGAAAGCATCAGGGGCAAACATTACACATTTAAGAAAACCTGCTTTTAAAAAAACAAAAACAATTCTTAATTGCTGGCATTTATGGGATTTACTTCAATTAGTCAGGAAATTAACACAGGTAAAACACTTAATTATCCCCAGGAGGCTGAACAAAGATATTTTTCTGTAAACCAAGGGCAAAGTGTTACAAGTGAATTAAGTCAAAGCAAACATTTACTACTAGCCTAATATTAATGGCCTCTCTTGGTCCTAAATTAGATTAGTAGGATAGTTGAGTTTCTCCAATCTGTAAAAATCACTTTTTCCTACAAGTCCATGTTCCAGCCAGCCTCTGAATTAGACATAATAAGAGGTAAATAAAACAGGCCAAACAGCCGTGCTCCAGAGGGGTTCTCTGGAGTGAAGCAAGACAGAGAGCACCAGACAGACAGGTCAAGAGCAGAGACGGCTCAAAGCCGGGCCTGCAGCAGTGACTTGAGAGTGAGGGCCTAGAGGAAGCAGCTGAGCATCCATTCACTCTGGGCTTCCTTCCCCCTTACAGGACAGATGGGGCACTAGAGGTGGGGGTAGACCACAGAGCCTGATGGAATCTCATTCCTGACCTAGAATTGGCAGCAGTGTTGCTACCATTCTGACTTTGGAAACAATGAGCAACGAAGAACTGGAATTTCTAGACACCTCCTAATTCTTTTGCACAGGGCTTCCTAACAGTTTTTGTGCTTTGACCCCTGTGGGGAGCCTCATGGACCTCTTCTCAGAATAAACTTAAATGCATAAAAGTAAACACTTAAAATACACATGATTATTGGGAAACCCCTGATAGTTCAGTGATTAGGACTTGGCACTGTCACTGACAGGGCCTGGATCTGATCTTTGGTTGAGGAATTAAGATCCCACAAGCTGAGGGGCATGGCCAAAATAAAATAAAATACACAGGATTATAGACAAAATACACCGAACTACAGCTACCAAAATATTAAAAAGCAAGTTTGTGGTGGAAGTACATGTGTTTTTTAACACAATGATAAAATCAGCCAGCTGACTGTTTATCATCACTGAAATACCTGAAACAATTGTAATATGATTTTTTAAATTCTATTTCTATCAAAGAGACAATTCAAAAAATTCCTAGAGACAAATGAAAACGAAAGCACAACAGTCCAAAACTTATGGGACACAGCAAAAGCAGTTCTAAGAGGGAAGTCCCACACCCTAGGAAACAGCTCAGTTCTGAACAACCCAGCATGACTACCTTATGGTCAGGGTCCCCTTCTTGTGACTTCTCGTGTCCTTACACGGTGGGAAAGGCTAGGGATCTCTCTGGAGCCTTTTTTATACATCCCTAACCCCATTCATGAGAGCTCCACCTTGATGGCCTAAGCACTTTTCAAAGGCCCCAGACATGTACTAAAGCAAAGAATGATATAAATACAAAATACTAGACACTTTGCCTTCAGGAAACAGCAAGTTTGAAGACACCTGCTAAGGAACCAAACCCTCTTTTAAAAGTTACCAGTAATTGCCAAAACAACTATAGGGAATTCCCTGGTTGTCCAGTGGTTAGGACTCAACTTCCACTGCCAGGGGCCCAGGTTTGATCCCTGGTTGGTTAACTAAGATCCCTAAAGCCATATGGCACAGCATAAAAAATAAAAGATTCAAGACTTCATCAAAACCAATTTTCTATATTCTTAAAGCAAGGCTGTTACGAGTGTGATAGTAGGACAATGTTCAAACCCATCTTGTATTTCTAGTCTTCACTTTGTTACTTCTTCAATCTCCCTATTGGTTTCCTCAACTTTACGTTAAAGACTAGCTCGATGATACGAAACCATCATGCACTCTTGCCATTTAACCATAAGTCATCAGTATTAAACCCATACATGTTTCCATATCCTATGACCACTCCCAGGTGCCCTCAAAGATAAATTCTATGAATCATATGATGTCTGAGACTTGCTTCAGGTTAAAGGAGGGGGCAAAGAACAAAAGTAGGAATGCAGATGGAATGGAATTGACCATGTATTGATGGTTGTTGAGCAGGGGTGGCAAGTGCAGAGGAGTTTAATGTATTAGTCTGTTTGCCTGAGAGTTTCCATTTTTTAAAACATGAGAGAAAAGCAAGCCTATGAAAGTCTAATCCATTAACTCAAAGGTCCTCTAACACTCTCAAGAATATAAGTGTGCTTTTTGATATCTATAAAGGCATTTTAATGTTTGTACATGTTTAGAACAGTCCCCTAATCATGAGACACTGAGACACTCTATATAAACC
>NW_011489952.1:29651-30069 GCF_000754665.1 Bison bison bison | reverse complement strand
TTAAAAAGCCATACAAAACAATTTATCATTTTAGTGACACGTATGTGTATATACGTATGTGTGTGTATACACACATGTATGTGTGTGTGTATACACACACATGTATGTATGTATGTACACACTATATATATATACACACACACACACACACACACATAAACATGCAATAAAAGTACAAAAACTTTTCTAACATGCACACCAAATTCAGGACAGTAGTAACCTCTGGGGTGAGGAGGAAGGAGAATGGGACCAGAGAAGGGGTCACAAGAAACTTTCACATTAATTAGGCTGTTTTACATTTTATGCTGAGTAGGGGGTACACGGAGAAGGCAATGGCAGCCCACTCCACTGTTCTTGCCTGGAGAATCCCAGGGACAGGGGAGCCTTGTGGGCTGCCATCTATGGGGTCGCACAGAGT
>NW_011489952.1:23963-29283 GCF_000754665.1 Bison bison bison | reverse complement strand
TATTTACATTAAAAAATAGCTCTAACTAATAATCTAGCAACTGGAAAAAGTTCACAGGAATTTTGTCTTTTGCCTAGTTTTTTTTTTTCTTTTTTTTTTTTAATGATTAAACAGTTGCTTCAAAGAATTTCAAGAAAACCTTTAAATATGACTTCTTCCCAAAGGTGAGTCTATGTACAGGAATTTTTAAAATATCCTCTACTTCTCATAGCTTTCCTTTACTTCTTTACTTCAATCAAAGCCACTCAAACAATCAGACATTACTTACAACCTTTTTTCCCATTCAATGATTTCCCCTGATAATACAGAATCAACAGTATTTTATAACTATTTCCTTTAAAGCCTAAGAGTTAACTGGCAAGTCAATGAAAAACAAATACCATATGCATGATCTCAATTTTATGTGGAATATAAAAACAAACAAACAAAAAACCGGACCTCGTAAAGAGAACAGTTTGGTGGTTGCCAGAGACGGCAGTGGGTGAAGTGGGTAAAGGCGTTCAAAAGGCACAACCTTGCAGTTGTGTAATAAGTCAGTCCTGGGGGGTCAGGTACAGCACAGTGGCTATATTTGATAATGTACTGTATATTTGAAAGGTGTTGAGTGTAAATTACAAAAGTTCTCATCACAAGGAAAAACTTTTTATAACTGTGTGCTGATGGATATCAGTGATCATTCAACAAAACCTACAAACATTGAATCATTATCTTATATACCTGAAAATGGTATATCATATTTCAATTATATCTTAATAAAAAATACATTATCTCAAAGAAAGGAATTAACTGTCATAAAAATGAAAACTCATTATGATGACTACCTGAAATATACACAACATTCCTAAAGACTAAGACATCATCCTAAAGGATAAATATCATAACGGAGTCTATGTTGTTCAGTCGCCCAGTCATGTCTGACTCTTTGCGACCCCATGGACTGCAGCACGCCAGGCCTCTCTGTCCACAACCCCCCATCTCCCAAAGTTTGCCCAAATTTATGTCCAGTGAATCAGTGATGCTGTCCAGCCAACTCATCCTTTGACGCCCTCTTCTCCTTCTGCTCTCAGAATATATGTATACAGTTTGTTAATTCATTACATCAAACAGAAAACTTGCCAGTTTCAGGTGGATACTTATGTTCCAGCTGTTATATTTTCTTACTCAAATTCTGAAAATGAAAAACATTTGCACTGCAGGAATTCCCTGATGGTCCAGTGGTTAGGACTCCAGGCTTTCACTGCCAAGGGCCCAGGTTTGATCCCTGGTCGTCAGGGAACTAATATCCCACAAGCCTCTTGGCCAAAATAAATAATATAAACCATCTGCATTGGAATGTAAGCTCCATGAGGACAGGGATGCTGTGTTTGATTCACAGCTGAAACCTCAGCATCTAGAATAGTGCCCGATGCTCAAAAGAAACTAAAATACCTCAAATACACATCCAGTCCAAGTCTATGCATTCTAGTAAAATGCTGGCCATTCAATACAAATGAAATACTTCATAACCTGAAAAACCAATCACTCTAACACTTGTAATTCTTTGTCCTCAAGTATTTAAAACCATTTACCTGTTTCTTATTCATATTTACTTTTTGTAAGTTAAAAATTTTACTCTAACATTTTTCTAGCCCATACTAGAAACCTGTTTTAAAATAAATCAGCACCTCTTATAAAAAGACCAAAAGGCCTTTTAAAGTGGGCTATTATGACACATTAAAATAGAATTCAAAACAGAAAATGAGCTTTTCTGTTCTTCACTTTGCTGACAAAGGTCCATATAGTCAAAGCTATGGTCTTTTCAAGTAGTCATGTACAGATGTGAGAGGTGGACCATAAAGAAGGCTGAACACCAGAGAACTGATGCTTTCAAATTGTGGTGGTGGAGAAGACTCTAGACAGTCCCTTGGACAGGAAGGAGATCAAACTAGTCAATCCTAAGGGAAATCAACCCTGAATACTCAATGGAAGGACTAATGCTGAAGCTCCAATACCTTGGCCACCTGATGCAAACAACTGACTCATTGGAAAAGACCCTGATGCTGGGAAAGACTGAAGGCAAAAGGAGAAGAGGGCAGCAGAGGATGAAATGGTTGGATGGCATCACTGATGCAATAGACATGAACTTGGGCTAACTCCGGGAGATGGTGAGGGACAGGGAGGCCTGGTGTGGAGCAGTCCATGGGGTCACAAAGAGTCGGACACAACTTAGCAACTGAACAACAACATCATGACACACTAAAATACAATTCAAGATGGAAAATGAGCATATGGAAAGATCCTAAGCATCATATGTCATTAGGGAATTGCAAATTACATCAACAAGATACCACTACATACCTTCTAGAACGGTGAAATTCAACACTGACAACACCACATGCTGATGATGATGTAGAGCAAAAGGACCTCTCATTCATTCCTGGGGGAACTGCAAATAGTACAGCCACTTTGGAAGAGAGTTTGACAGTTTCTTACAAAACTAACACTCCTACCATATGAGCCAACGATCACGCTCATTGGTATTTACCCTAAGGGGTTGAAAACTTAAGTGCACACAGATGCTTATAGCAACTTTATCTATAACTGCCAAAGCTTGAAAGTAACCAAGATGTCCTCCAGTATGTGAATGGATAAACTGTGGTACATCCAGACAACAGAATATTATTCAACACAAATAAGAAATGAGCCAACAAGCTATGAAAAGACACAGAGGAATCTTAAATGCGTATTACTAAATGAAACAAGCCAATCTGAAAAGATTACACACTGTGTGATTTGAACTACATGACATTCTGGAAAAAGGCAAAACTACGGAGTAAAAAGATCAGTAATTGCCATGGGTCGGGTGTAATAGCAAGGGATGAATAAGTAGGGCACAAAGGGTTTTTAGGGCAGTGAAACTACTCAGTATGATACTAGAATGGTGGGTACGTGTCATTACACATTTGTCCAAAACCAAAGAATGTACAATCACCAAGAATGAGACATAATGTAGACTACGGACTTTGGGTGATCATGATATGCCAATGCAGGTTCATCAATTATAAAAAATGTATCACTCTGGTGAGGGTATTGATAATGGGGGGCTGGGTATGTGTGGAGCCAGAGTGTATATGGGGACTCTGTGTACCTTAACCTCAATTTTGCTGTGAACCTAAAACTGTTCTGAAAAGATAAAGTCTGTTAAAATATATATATATATATATAATGTGTGTGTATATATATATACACACACGTATTTCAACTGAAAAAAATCCCTAAGATAACTCACTTACATAACAAAGTAACAGGTGTAGTGATTTATTTTTATTTCAAGGAGGAGAAAAAATAAGGTATTTTTATAGAACATGTACTTCAGGTAAGATTTTCAATCTTCCTGGAACATTATAGTAATCTTAGTTGTATGCCTATTAAAAAGAAAAAAAATCCGTTACCATAGAAACTACCAGGGCTAGTTAGTGCCTCCACAAATGGGGCAGTTATACCTGTTGGACCACTTAATTAAACTTACAAGTTCCTGTTTAACAGGGAAAGGCTAAAAACATCTTCATCTGTTTTAAAGACTGATACACTTATGGAGTAGTGAAAGTCCAGATAAACTGAGTGCTCATGCACATACACACACCCAGACACACCACACCACACACAACCAACGTGGTTAGTAAAAATTAGATGGCTGCTGGCTTTGTTTGAATCTCTTCTGATTACATTACTCTGTCCAGGATGCCTTTGATGTTCATTTTCACCTGTACAAAGAATACTGGATTACTGCACTGTGTTAGGTTGGGCTTCCCAGATGGCTCAGTGGTAAAGAACCTGCCTGCCAATACAGGAGACACTGGAGACAGGGGAGCCTGGTGGGCTACAGTCCATGGGGTCACAAAGAGTCAGACACGACTGAGCACACAGGTTAATGGGGGAAGGAAGTCTTTTGTTTTGCTGGGCTGCATAAGGGAGCTCTAAAGCTCGTAGAGATTTATTACAAGCAATATTCTAGGGATGTCTCCTCTTGCCAGCATCTTTTGCAAGAAGAAGGTTTCAACTAGACATCAAAAATATAATCTCATTCATACAAAGGCACTGTGCCTTGAGTTCTTTTTAAATCTTAAACACCCTGGGTTCTAACACCAGGAAAGGTCCCTCCCCAACTCCTTAGAAGTCAATCAACATAATTCAGATTTAATATGCCTACCATCTCTTATCACACTCCATGCATTACTGACAACAAAATAAGCCTTTTAACAGATGCCCAGCTGTCACTTACTTGCTGTGTGGCCTGTCACTTATTCCTCTCTCAGTTGAGAAGTAGCAATAGCATTTAATAAATTATGCTTGGGAGTATTCTGAGGGCCTCATGTAATAGCCATGGTTCATGTTTTAAAATATTGACTTTTCCTCTACCTGGTCAAGTTCAACTGCTCAAGAGCAGAAGTCAAACCGTCTCCAAAGCAAAGACTTCTTAAGAGACAAACAGCCATGTTAAGGTCTGTGGATACTAATTATATTTTCAGAAATCTTGAATTCTGAAAAGTGAGAGATTACAGAGTGGCTAAAATTATGCTCAAACAGACCAACATACGCATGCTCCAGCAGTATAAAATGCAGTCTTAAATGATTTTTTTTAAATCTACAAACAATGATATTGCAAGTGAACCATAAAACCCTCAGTACTCCTTTGGAACTGGATTTTAAAATATCACTCCCCACTCTAAATATACAATTGATGTTAACTTTCAAACTGCCTCCAGCTTTTTTTTTCTTTTTATTTTTTTATTGAAGGATAATTGCTTTACAGAATTTTGTTGTTTTCTGTCAAACCTGACTGCAGCTTTTAAGAAAAACTTCATTTCAGATTTGGGGCCTGGTATTAAGAATCTTATCACAACGAAGTGCTAGTAACAGCAAAACACAGACAAAGATGCTTACTGCTCCACGGAAAGCACAAAAGGAAAGCTGCATCTACTGTGCATCATCCCCCTCCTCCTTTTCCAGGTATGGAGCAGCCAAAAGGAGGTAGCTATGACACACATTACTTGGCAATTCTATTTCAAGTCCAAATAATGGTAAGATGGGAAACTACAACTGTCCCTCACCGTGAATGTCTGGGAACCACGTCTAGTCCTAAATAGGAACCTTAGCTCTGCCTTGACAGATGTCCTCTTGCAGCCCTGTGTCCCGGTTCTGCAATTTGTCATTAAGCTCTTCAGTTTAACGCTAATATGCAGAAATACGTTAGTACGCAAATATACAGTAAATTCGTGTATATTACAAGTAGTATATAAAGCGGACAACATTCAGTCGTCGGCCGCCGGCCACACACACA
>NW_011489952.1:23680-23863 GCF_000754665.1 Bison bison bison | reverse complement strand
GCAAGGCATCCAAGCGCCCACTCACCCAGGAGAGGGAAGTGCAGGAGCGGCAAGCAGAGGTTACTCCAGACACCAGCCGAAACAAACACTACTTACAGAACAAGGCAAACTTTGGGTCTGGGAGGCTGCAAAGACCCCAGAAACGGCCGGGGAGAGGAGGGAGTGTCCATCTGTCTCAACGGA
>NW_011489952.1:21942-23020 GCF_000754665.1 Bison bison bison | reverse complement strand
GGCGAGCAGCCTGCTCCGCGAATGGTCACCTGCTCCGCCCGCGCTGCAGAATCCAAAGGGCCAGAGCCACAGTCATTCCGCGTCCACTCTGCGAGAGAGAAGCATCTTCTCCCTACCTAGGAAGGGAAACATCTAGACCCACCTGGAGAATGGCGCTTTTCAGGGGGTGGGAAAGGCTGTGGTGATTTCTCCCTAGGACGCTGGAGCAAGTGTAGTGCTCACGTCACGCTGTGCCCTTCCCAGAAATGGACTAGGCACGGGATATGGACGAGGCATGGGTAATTAGGCTTCGCTTTTTCCATGACAGTCCTGATAAGCTGGAGGGCAGAGATCTCCATAGGAACAGGGTCCTAGTGACTCCTGTAAAGTTCAAGGTGTTCAAGGTGGCGACAGGGTTAAACCACTTTTTCAGGCAAGGCTCAAACCTGGGGTTGAGCCTTAAAAAGGAATAAAATCGGTTAGTGTTAAATGTTAGAGTAATAGGAGTGAAAAGGGCCCTGGGAAGAATTTGCACATGTATATGCATTAAGCCTGGCTGGGAAACACTAACCCAAGGGGGAAAAAATCAGTCCATGGTTTACAGATATACCTTCCACCCCAAACAGTGCTTTAAAAAATATATGTTAAAAACAAAACGGGGACTTCCCTGGTGGTCCAGTGGTTAAGATTCCAAGCTCCCAATGCAGTGGGTGAAAAGCCTGGGTTCCATCCCTGGTCTGGGAACTGGATCTCACATGCCACAACTAAGACCCAGCAAAGCCAAATTAAAAAAAAAAAAAAAACTCAGGCAATAGCACTAATGATAACAAATATACTTGGGTATTTTGTTCAACTAAAATAAGGACCAAGCACAGGAAGAGAGGAAAAGAAAAAAACGTAAAGTCAGGGGAAAGGGGAAAGATGAAAAGAGAAACATATGAAGAAAAAAATTATGTTAATTCATAAATGATGCCCAGAGTAATATTTCCTTTTTGGAATCTGAAAAAATGAAATAGAAAATGAGGACCCCAAAAATTACTAAGATTTCCTTATACCATCTTTTGCTTCAGACTTGCCAGGAGTGAGTTAAGACAGAGGT
>NW_011489952.1:20416-21842 GCF_000754665.1 Bison bison bison | reverse complement strand
GAGCAACAAAGACTGACTGACTTCAGGAATTTTCACTTCAAAAATCTCACCACCGTTGTATTTTCCACAACTGTAAAACCCTCTCAAGAAAACTGGAAGCCAAGAGATCATGTTTATTTTCTCATTTTTCCCTTTATGGTCAGGCTTCCCTGAGAATGGCCCACCATTCTAACAAAGGTAAGAAAGGGATGTATTCTCCGTGATAAACATCAAACCCCACTTTTCCCTGTGACTCCTGCAAAAAGAAATGTGAGATATAATAATCCCTAACATTAATATACTTCAAGCTACATTATCTATTTAAGCCTGAAAGTACCTCTCTGAGGTAGACTGCTTTCCCATTTTTATCCCCATTTTGCAGATGAGAAAATTGATGCAGAGATGGTATGATTTGCCCAACTGAATACTAGATTCCCAGCTGATCTTCCTCACTCAACTCAGTTTATTTATTAAGCACTGCTATGGTTTTTCTAGTAGTCATGTATGGATATGAGATTTGGACCATTAAGAAAGCTTAATGGAAGCTTTGAAGCTTCCATTTGAAAGATCTCTTTGGAGCATGGAAGAAGTGATGCTTTTAATTGTGGTGTTGGAGAAGACTCTTGAGAGTCCCTTGGGCTGCAAGGAGATCACACCAGTAAATCCTAAAGGAAACCAGTTCTGAATATTCATTGGAAGGCTCGATGATGAAGCTGAAGCTCCAAAACTGTGGCCACCTGATGTGAAAAACTGACTCACTGGAAAAGACCCTGATGCTGGGAAAGATTGAAGGCAGGAGGAGAAGGGGACACCAGAGGATGAGATGGTTGAATGGCATCACCGACTTGATGGACATGAGTTTGAGCGAGCTCTGGGAGATGGTGAAGGACAGGGAAGCCTGGCGGGCTGCAGTCCATGGGGTCACAAAGAGTTGGACACAACTGAGTGATTGAACTGACTGACTAACTGTTAAGCACTGCAGTGATGGGGAGGAGTTCTCATATCTGTGCCTATCAATCAATCAATCAACACTTATGGGTAGAATAAGAAGTATTGACTGTGTTCCTACTGGAGTACTTTGAGAGATTTAAAAAAGATATACAAGACCTGTTGCTTTCAAGGAGTCTGCTGCCTCATTGAAAAAGATAAAACTAACACAATAAATAAAAACAAACAATAAAAGACAATATATAATTAAGTTCTAAACCCTTCAGTTGCTCAGTCGTGTCCAACTCTGCGACCCCATGGACTGCAGCACACCAGGCTTGCCTGTCCATCATCAACTCCCTGTCGTCCCCTTCTCCTCCCGCCTTCAATCTTTCCCAGAATCAGGGTCTTTTCCAATGAGTCAGTCTTCACATCAGGTGGCCAAAGTGTTGGAGTTTCAGCTTCAGCATCAGTCCTTCCAATGAACACCCAGGACTGATCTCCTTTAGGATGGACTGGT
>NW_011489952.1:19675-20316 GCF_000754665.1 Bison bison bison | reverse complement strand
TTGCTGTCCAAGGGACTCTCAAGAGTCTTCTCCAACCCCACAGTTCAAAAGCATCAATTCTTTGGCGCTCAGCTTTCTTTAGAGTCCAACTCTCACATCCATACACGACTACTGGAAAACCATAGCTTTGATTAGACTGACCTTTGTTGGCAAAGTAATGTCTCTGCTTTTTAAAATAGGCTGTCTAGGTTGGTCATAACTTTTCTTCCATGGAGCAAGAGTCTTTTAATTTCATGGGTGCACTCATCATCTGGAGTGATTTTGGAGCCAAGAAAAATAAAGTCTGTCACTGTTTCCATTGTTTCTGCATCTATTTGCCATGAAGTGATGGGACCAGATGCCATGAACTTAGTTTTCCAAATGTTGAGTTTTCAGCCAACTTTTTCACTCTCCTCTTTCACTGTCATCGAGAAGCTCTTTAGTTCTTCACTTTCTTTGCTTTCTGCCATAAAAGTGGTGTCATCTGCATATCTGAGGTTATTGATAGTTCTCCTGGCAATCTTGATTCCTGCTTGTGCTTCATCCAGTCCAGCATTTCCATGACATATTCTGCATATAAGTTAAATAAGCAGGATGACAATATACAGCCTTGACATACTCTTTTCCTGATTTGGAACAGTCTGCTGTTCCATGTCCAGTTC
>NW_011489952.1:18529-19265 GCF_000754665.1 Bison bison bison | reverse complement strand
CCATCATGGTTATCTGGGTCATGAAGATCTTTTTTGTACAGTTCTGTGTATTCTTGCCACCTCTTCTTAATATCTTTTGCTAAACTGTGTACCCCTGTGCTAAGTGCTGTGGGAGTTTAGAGAAGAGAGAAACATATATGAGCCAGAGCTCAGCCAGGAAGTCTTGAGAAGGGGGCTTGAGATGGTTGTTGATTAATGGGTGGGGCTGGGTAGGTAAAAAGTCAGAACTGGGAGGGAGGATCACGAGAGAGGGAGGAGCCCTAGCGACTGGCGCCAAGGAAGTGAGGAGTGAGGCACTGGGGCAGGAGGGACTGGCAGCCTCTGATGCGCTGTGACCAGACTCCATGAAGGATAAGAGGCACAGCCAGAAGTGACCTAACAGCAGCAACGTTTTAACCCAACACAAAGGAAGAAAAAATGGCCTTTTTAAAATGTTTTAATATCTAAGGAATGCCAAGTACTCTTCTTTATTTCTACAACAGTTTTTTGAATAGAACTAGTTACCAAACTTCAGATGAACACAGATAATGTAGAAACTAGAAACATTTATATCCCTTTAAGGCTGATGGTAAACAAGAATATTTTAGAAGAGAATTTCTTTATCCTTTTGGCAGTTTTAAACTTACACACTGGTTTTGGCTCCATCAATGGCCAGAAAATTCAGAATGATAATCTATTCATGAATAGCCAAGAGATAATCTTTAAGTTATGTTTTTTTTCTTTCAATCCAGCATCA
>NW_011489952.1:13462-18002 GCF_000754665.1 Bison bison bison | reverse complement strand
CACTACAATGGCAGAGTTGTGATGTCACCTAAAATATTTACTCTCTGGCCCTTTACAGAAAAATATTTGCTGGCTTCTGTTAAGTCTATGAAGACCTAATATTTACTTATTGTTGTTGTTTAGTCCTTGTGTTGTTGCTGTAGTTGCTCAATCGTGTCTGACTCTTTGCGACCCCATGGACTGTAGCCCACCACGTCCTCTGTCCATGAGATTTCCCAGGCAAGAATACGGGAGTGTCGGGATGCACAAAAAAAAAAAAAAAAGAATACTGGAGTGGGTTGCCATTTCCTTCTTCAGGAGATCTTCTCGACCCAGGGATCGAAGCTGCATCTATCTCCTGCGTTGAAGGCAGATTCTGTACCGCTGAGCCACGATGGAAGCCCAATATTTACTTATACCTACAGGTGGCGTGCTTCCCTTGTGGCTCAGCTGGTAAAGAATCTGCCTGCAGTGTGGGAGATCTGGGTTCAATCCCTGGGTTGGGAAGATCCCCTGGAGAAGGGAAAGCCTACCCACTCCAGTATTCTGGCCTGGAGAATTCCATGGACTGTATAGACCATGGGGTCGCAAAGAGTCGGACACAACTGAGCAACTTTCACTTTCACAGGTGGCGCAAGTGGTAAAGAACCTGCCTGCCAATGCAGGAGACATAAGAGACATGGGTTCAGTCCCTCGGTTGGGAAGATCCCCTGGAGGAAGGTATTCTTGTCTGGAGAATCCCATGGACAGAGAAGCATGGTGGGCTACAGTCCGTGGGGTTGCAAAGAGTTGGACATGACTGAAGTGACTTAGCACACAAGCACAGCCAATTTACGGGTCACCTGGGAAGAGGTGGTAGGGAATATTCTATTTGGCTTCTCTGAGCTTCAGAATTTTCTTGAGTTATATTGAGATACTTTATATTATATCTCAAAGATGGATGAACTTTAAAAAATACTTATTGAGGGATTGACCAATGCAAACACTAAGTTTGGCTGATTTGTTTAACTTCTTTTTTTCTAGAAGTAAAGAAAGGTATATCTTTAACAGTGTAAGAGAGAATCCTATTCCCCTGGCCACATTTTATCATGAGAAAATTTCCTCTCTACTTACTCCCCAGGAGGGAATATTGATGAAGTAACATTGGTGCTTCTTCCACCTCCTCTCATTTACTTTTACCAAGGAAGAAGTGATAGAAAGGAGAAGAAATGGATCATTCCCAGTTCCAACAGTGTGCCCATTTCTGTCTCTATCCATGTGTATCTCTCTCTCTCTTTCTTGCTACTGCTCTGACTCTGGCTCTCTCAAGCTCCCTCTCAACCTCTCTCCACCACCATCACCTCTTAATAGTGCTGCCCTCAGAGCAGATGCCACTCTACCCTGATTCCACATGTCAAGCACACCTGGTTTGGAGCCACCTGCTGTTCTCACTTGAAAGATTTGATGGGAGATAAACAACTAGGTCCTACTGTACAGCACAGGAAACCATATTCAATATCCCATGATAAACCATAATGGAAAAGAATATGAAAAATAACGTGTATATATATGTGTAACTGAGTCACTTTGCTGTACAGCAGAAATTAACACAACATTGTAAGTTGACTATACTTCCTTTTAAAAAAGAAAGACTTGATGGGAAAAGATAGCAATTTCCTTGCAGCTTGCTAGGTGAGGGTCTGTTTTATAGACACTCTGAGGTAGGGAAGGAAGCAGGTAGGGAGAATAAGAAGAAGCCTGGTTGTGGCCACAAACACAATCTGAATCTCCAATCCAACTCCAGCAACAATGAAGCTGACGTGGGCCATGTGGACCTCACCTAATTCTTTCTACACTCCCAGAGAAAGACAGGGTTGGAGTACTTGGACCCCTATATACCCTACAAAGCACTAATGATGATGGAATCTTACAAGTTATTATATCCCATAAAACCAGTTTTGAATATCAGTGAAATATCCTGTATGCACTCGTCTGTGTGTGTGTGTGTGTACGTGTGTGTGTACGTGTGTGTGTGTGTATGAGTACTGTGCCCTCTTTTTTCCTATATCAACTCCATCCTGTGAAAGAAAAACTTGACACACTGAGAAGGTGGCTCTTCTCAAGCAACCAACAGATTGTTCTCAGTAGCCATGCTAGCCTCTCATGTAAGGTATGAGACAGTTCACCTCTCTCGATGGATGAAGCTTTTGGGAGCCCTGGGAATGGCCGAGTAGCTGAGCAGAAATGCTAAAAAAAAAAAAAAAAAACTGCACTGGCAAAGTCCAACAGCTTTGTCACACAAACTGGACCCAACAGTTAGCACTCCTCATTAACAATAGCAAGCTGTCTAACCTTGGGAAAGCAGCTTCCTGCTTTGTTTCCCTGAACAGGATTTTGGATAATTATCCTAGCCATATATTTTCATGGTGCCTTTTAAGATCACCCATAATACACAAATAGACTGTTGTAGCTTTTTTCTATGTTTAAAGGAATAAGAAAAAAAAATCTTACTTTAGTTATTCAGCACTTTAGTCACCACAGATTTGAGCAAGGGTTATTATTGATAATAAATTGATAGAATTCTGGAAATCAAATTTTGAGAAGCTATTTGTGTTTCTTAAAAATGGAGGGTTCACTAAATGAGTCAGGGTAAGCTAACTACTGAAATAACCTTGAAAATCTCAGTGGGTTAACATAATCATGTTTTGTTTCTTGCTCATGTCACAGTTCAACAAGAGTCAGTGAAGGCGAGGTGATTCTCTTCATGTTCATCAGTAACTCCATCCTCTGGAACCTCAAAGTCAGTCACTAGATGCTCTGCATCTGGGAGAAATAAAAAGAAAGAGAAAAGGGGCTCAGCAGAGCTGGAGCAATAGAGAGAACATGGAAGGCTGCTTGCCAAGGGGGCTTTAAAGGCCAGGGCCAGAGGTGGCACAAATCCCTTCTCCCTGCTCTACTGGTTAGAGCTAAGTCACATGGCTATATTAAGCTGCAAGGGAGTCTGGGAAATGTAATCAAGCTGTGTACCTAGGAAGATGAAAGGGTTTGGATAACATCTAGGCAGACTCAATCATGTAAAAATGTCAGACCTATTGTAGAAACTGTTGCTTTACTGCTAAGATTCCTCCCACCAGGCAATGCACCAGTGAGTGTTGTCTTCTGATGGCTCACAGCTGCTCCCTTCTTTGGAGACTTGTCCTCAACCAACCTGGAGCTGCTTCAGGGCAGTTACACATCCACACCCCTTACCAAGCAGCCCACCACCAATGGCTGACTGACAGGAAGTAGAAAAGGCCAGCCCCTTGCCTCAAGGGGAGACCAGCTTTGTGGTACAAATCATACTCCAAAAGGCCCTGTGGGATCAGGTAAGTCTCCAACTGAGATTGCTTTCTTGCTTAGTGCCTTCTCTAGCCCCATTTTGATACCTTCACTCCCCTTCTGCCTCTGTGAAGCACTTATACAAGAATCCTCATCTCAGTCTCTGTTCCCAGAGAACCCAACCTGAGTCAGAATTTTACATCAGAGATTAATATTACTCACATCTTTCCATCCTAAGTTGCTTCAGTCATGTCCAACTCTTTGCAACTCCATGGATCATAGCTCACCACGCTCCTCTGTCCATGGGATTCTCAAGGCAAGAATACTGGAGTGGGTTGTCATTTCCATCTCAAAATACTACCCACATCTCATAGAAAAATCATGTGCAAGTACATCTGTAACTATCTAAGTGCTATCAGTAGAATATACATAGTCCTATACTCCATAACAGCTTCCCCAGGTGCTTCAGTGGCAAACAATCTGCCTGCCAAGCAGGAGACATGGATTCAATCCCTAGGTCAGGAAGATCTACTGGAGAAGGAAATGGCAATCCACTCAAGTATTCTTGCCTGGAGAATTCCATGGACAGAGGGGCCTGGCGGGCTACAGTCCATGGGGTCACAAAAGAGTCAGACACAACTTAGTGACTAACCAACAACAACATCCTCAATAAACAAAGACTGCTTTCCCAGCACTACAAACAGAATCTTTTTATGGTAAATACTGATTGTGGCCTCATTCTTCATTTTTGTTTCCTGCCCTTTCTACTTTAACCAAGTCGATATGGCCACTGGGGCATCTAGGATCTGAGTCTCAGTTTTGGAAGGACACAAATGTGTTTATCACATCTTTGGAGGTATCACAGCCCACAGGAGAATGCAGGCACATAAATCACAATTACAGTTAACTGATTTATGCCCATAGTGATATCTCGTCTGTGAACCATGTTCCAGGTGCACAAGTTCTCTCTGAAGATAAATAAATTAAAAAAAAAAAAAAAACTGCTTCTCAACTACAGAGCCATAGGAACAAGAGAATTAAATAAGGACAGATCAGATCAGATCAGATCTGTCGCTCAGTCGTGTCCGACTCTTCGACCCCATGAATTGCAGCACGCCAGGCCTCCCTGTCCATCACCAACTCCCAGAGTTTACTCAAACTCATGTCCATCGAGTCAGTGATACCATCCAGCAATCTCATCCTCTGTTGTCCCCTTCTCCTCCTGCCCCCAATCCCTCCCAGCATCACGGTCTTTTCCAATGAG
>NW_011489952.1:10184-13003 GCF_000754665.1 Bison bison bison | reverse complement strand
TGTTTCCCCATCTATTTCCCATGAAGTGATGGGACCGGATGCCATGATCTTTGTTTACTGAATGTTGAGCTTTAAGCCAAGTTTTTCACTCTCCACTTTCACTTTCATCAAGAGGCTTTTGAGTTCCTCTTCACTTTCTGCCATAAGGGTGGTGTCATCTGCATATCTGAGGTTATTGATATTTCTTCCAGCAATCTTGATTCCAGCTTAAATAAGGACAGTGAACCTGAAACACCCTTTTTCACAATCAAGGATGTTTCCAAGTGGTGTTTTGAAAACTAGGAATACAACTTAATCATCTTGTGCCCAATTAATGATTGATTTAAATCAAGAGAGGAATCAGAATTACCTGGAAATTTCTAGAAACCACCTGGGAAGTCCTGTAATTTTAAATTCTCTAGGGGGATTCTTGGCAACTGTTTAAGCTGAGTGATGGGTGGGGGAGCTGGGGGAGATTATATCAATCTAATTTTTTTTTTTTTTGGCCATGCCTCAGAGCATGTGGGATCTTAAGTTCCCTGACCAGGGATGGAACCCATGCCCCCTGCATTGAAAGCACAGATTCTTAACCACTGGACCATCAGGGAAGTCCTGCCACTGGATTTAAAAAAAGCAAAATTAAACAGCAATAACAACAACAAAGCTATTCTTTCTGGAGCCAGATCTTCCCCAGCAAAGCCTCAACAGACGTGTAATTCTTTAGGAAAGCGCTATTACAACCCTGGAGAAGGAAATGGTTACCTACTCCAGTATTCTTGCCTGAAGAATTTAATGGACAGAGGAGCCTGGTGGGTCCATGGGTCCATGGGGTCATAAACAGTTGGACATGACTGAGCGACTAACACTCTCACTTTTCACTTTCGTTACAACTCTAGGGATTATTCTTATCAATTGGCTTAAAATATACGTGTATGAGAGCCAAGTGTATGAGAGTTCATCAAAGACATAGCATGACCCACTAGGATGGCTATAATCAAAAAGAGAGACAAGAACAAGTGTTGGTGAGGGTGCAAAGAAACTGGAACACTCCTCATACACTGCTGGTGGGAATGTAAAATGAGGCAGCAAGTTTTGAAAGCAGTCTGGCAGTTCCTCAAAAAAATTAAACTTAGAGTCGGGAAATGACCCAGCAATTCCACTCCTGGGTACAGACCCAAAAGAAATAAAGACACACATCTATATAAACATCTATAAACTTGTACACAAATGTTCATAAGAGCATGATTCATTCAATCCATAAAGTAGAAACAGCCCAAATATTTACCAACTGATGCATGCAGAAACAAAGACACAAAGTGTACTGACACACGCTGCAACATGGATGAACCTGGAAAGCATTATGCTAAATGAAAAAAAAGTGAAAGTGTTAGTCACTCAGTTGTGTTGGACTATCTGTGACTCCATGGACTGCAGCCCACCAGGCTTCTCTGTCCACAGAATTCTCCAGGCAAGAATACTGGAGTAGGCAGCCATTCCATTCTCCAGCAGATCAAACCCGGGTCTCCAGTATTGCAGGCGGATTCTTTACTGTCTGAGACACCAGAGTAGAAGCCAGACACAAAAGCCACATACTATATGATTCTATTTACATAAAATGTCTAGAATATCAAATCTGGAGAGACAGGAGTGGTTGCCTAGGGCTAGGTAGGGAGAAACATGAGAGAAATGGGGAGTGACTACAGGTTTCTTTTTGAGGTGATAAAAATGTTCTGGAATTAGTAGTGATGTCTGCACAACCTTGTGAATGTAGTTAAAACCACTGAATTATACACTTTAAAAGGGTGAGTGCTATGGCATATGAATTATGTCTCAATTAAAAAAATGCTATGTATTTAAATACATAGCATGTTACTTCCACCTGCCTATTATTTCCTTGCAGAGGCAAACGAAGAACAGTGTGTATTGGGGAAGACAACAAAGTATCCTCGCCTCTGCATAAGTCATGCTTGGAATGTAACCCCAGCCTCTTCCCATCCGTGCTGACCCAAACAGGGACCACTTCACACAGGGTGTTGCCACTCTTTCACCACTTCATTACATTGTATAAATGCCAGGATCATTGTGGACTATGTCAATTAAAAACAAACATACAGAGTCAGCAGTGAGAACAGTGGAATTGAACTGTCTCAAATGGTGCCCTTTCTAAATCTTGCCTCTCCCTGCCTCTTACCCTGGCTTAGAGTCCCCATAGAAGTCTTCAGTGGAGAAAAGCAGTTTAATAATGCAGTCATGTGTCACATGACACAGTGGGTATGTTTTGGATATGTTTCTAAAACTATATAGACCGCACTTTCATAAGGATAAGTAAAATTTGAACAAATTTAGAACAGGCTTTAAAATAACTCTTATTGGACAGTCCAGTGGTTGAGACTCCACGCTTCCAATGCAGGGAGCACAGGTTCAATCCCTGGTGGGAGCATCTCCTCATCCCATGAAGTTTGTCATGCCATGCAGCATGGCCAAATAAATTAATAAATCTTATTCTGAGTAATCTTATTAAATTACCTCTACTTCTTTGTTGAGTCATCCTTGGTCTTCATATATCTAGTTTATTTAAAGTACAGGACACATAAAGTTTCTGTGTTACAGACACATTTATACATAAGTGATTATATCTCTAATTCATTAGAGAAGAGCTTCCTGAACCCAGAAAATGGCTAAGTACGTATCTTAAGTAGTAAACAATTTAAAACTTTCATTTTGTCGACTTTCAAAACCACACATCCAAACGTACTTCAGTTCAGTTCAGTCGCTCAGTCGTGTCCAACTCTTTGCTACCCCATGAATCACAGCACGCCAGGCCTCCCTGTCCATCACCA
>NW_011489952.1:9524-9922 GCF_000754665.1 Bison bison bison | reverse complement strand
CACTTTCTTAGTAAAGTTAATTCTAAGTGGGTTTTGTTGTTTTCTTTTTTCTTGTTTTAACTAAATACAAATTCTTTCTCAGATTAATTTATATAAGAATGACAGTATAAATATTTAAAATAATAACTAAATTTTTAAAAATAGTACAGGCATACTATTGAGATATTGTAGGTTTGGTTCCAGGCCACTATAATAAAGCAAATGTTACAAAAAATATTGGAAAAGCAAGTCACATGAATTATTTGGTTTTCTAGTACATACAAATGTTATGTTTAAACTATGAAATAGATGGGGAAACAGTGGAAACAGTGTCAGACTTTATTTTGGGGGGCTCCAAATTCACTGCAGATGGTGACTGCAGCCATGAAATTAAAAGACGTTTACTCCTTGGAAGGAAA
>NW_011489952.1:9087-9424 GCF_000754665.1 Bison bison bison | reverse complement strand
AGGGAGGCCTGGCATGCTGCGATTCATGGGGTCGCAAAGAGTCGGACACGACTGAGCGACTGATCTGATCTGATAGTCTATTAATTGTGTAATAGCTGCACATACCTTAATTTTAGAAACTGCATTGCTGGCAGTTCCCTGGTTGTCCAGTGGTTCGGACTTGGTGCTTTCACTGCCATGGCCCTGGGCTTGATTCCTAATCAGGAAGCTGGGATCCTGAAAGCTTTGTGACCAAAAAAAAAAACTTCATTGCTAAAAAATGTTAACCATCATCTGAGCCTTCATTGAGTCATAGTAACATCAAAGATGACTCATCACAAATCACCACAAAAATATA
>NW_011489952.1:5099-7781 GCF_000754665.1 Bison bison bison | reverse complement strand
TTTCCAATTTGGAAAAATGGACCAGCAATCTATTGAAACATAAAAGCAGTTAAGAAAAATTATCTAAATACTGAAGTGCAGAATAACTTTGTAAATGCAAATAGTGCATAAGAAATTGTCAATATAGAGCTGACTCTGTATTGCTGAGGTAAGAGTATTTGTAAATGTTATGAGCATAAAAAGAACAGGAATGAGAAATAGAATAATTACATGAAAATTAGGTTTTTTTTCTAGATCCTTGTACTTTACCTGTTTTAAAACTGTCAAATAGTGGCAGGAGGTCACTGGAGCCTTGAATATTTTTCATAAACAGTGCACAATGACCTCTCTGGTAAACTAACTGAGATTTTCCAGATTAAGCTAAAAATTGTGCTTTCCAGGATGCTAAAGGTTCAAGTTGTATTACTGCCAAGAAGTTTGTAAAACCACTCAACAATGTTAATGGAAATGTTATGCTAGGAAGCAAAAAGGAATGGCCTGTTGGCAAAATTCTCTCTTCAAATGATGGTGTTGTGTATCCCCTAATATCAATAGCATTCTGTATCAACAAGCACTTGTGATGATGCTTATGTGAATAGATTTTTCTCATTACAGCTGCAATAAACTTTCTCTTGGCCTATCTAACATAGAAGAGTAAGAAGTGCTCAGTGTTTCCTTTTGTTTATCTCTGAATGTCCATGTTACAAAAGCTATTTTCCATTTAGGTAAAATTTACTGTGAGAGCTAGTGCTAGGGTAGCACCAGAAAGCAAGCAGCAATGCAGAGCTTTGCTAGGTGCATCAGATTGGTGGCAAGTGACAGAAAAATAACTGAAAGTGCCTTAAGGGAATTCCCTGGCAGTCCAGTGGTTGGGATTCAGTGCTTTCACTGCCAAGAGTGCATGTTCCATCCCTGGTTAGGAACTAAGATCCCACAAGCTATGTGACACAGCCAAAAATGGGGAAAAAGAAAGGGGGCCTTAAGCCAGAGAGCATTTAATGGCTCACACAACTTAATTCAGGCACTAATATCGTCACAAGCTGTTTTGTCTCCATCTCTTCACTCTGCTCTGTTAGCTTTATTCTCAGACTCCAGAGTGTCTCAAGTCATTACTCTGCCAATAGCCCCAACTATCAACTTGAATCTCACTAAGTCTGAGTTACGGTCCCATCCATGAATCAGTTTCTTTGGTCAAAGTAATGCAATGCTTTTATTGGCCACAATGAATGACTATCCATCCCTGGAACTAGGGATGAATTAGGCTCCAAAGCACAGAGTCTGAGATCCAGAAGGGCTGGTCTTCCAAAGGAAAATCAGGGAATTGTACCACAAAAAATTAAATAGATGATGGAGAGGGAGGTAATAATAGACGCCAATCATAGTGTGTGAATAAAATGACAGTTTTTTCATGCTGCTTTATTCATTCAGGACAGTCAGATATCAGCAACGTGCCTCTTGACTCAGTGTGGAAGTAATCTGATTACATTGTTTTTTTCAGTGTGCTCTGAAAAGTGATAAATGGCATGTATAAGATGACTTTTCCATACAGGGGTGCATTAACTAACCAGAAAAAGACACTCGTATAAGCATGAAATGGATAATGTCAGTAAATAACATTTCTGCATATTCCAGTGCTTGCTGCTTTCCAAAGCACAATTCAGTGATGCATTTAATACATTCAATAGTCTGAACTTATCACTCAAGATCCAAACCATTGTGATTTCTAATGTTCAGCATAAGATACTGGACTTTTTAAAGATCAGAGTAAGGAACAAATAGCTGAATCACCAGGACTTTCCCCCTCTCTCCAACTTTGATGAGTTTCTTCATTTGATGGAGAAATCATTGCTGTATTTTGGAGTGTATTTTAGAATCACACAGGACTTCCCTGATGGTCCAGTGGTTAAGAACCTGCCTGCCAATGTAGAGGACACAGGTTCAATCCCTGGTCTGGGAAGATTCCACATACTGAGGAGCAACTAAGCCCGAGCACCACAACTACTGAGCCCACATGCCTAGAACCCCTGCTCTACAACAAGAGAAGCCACTGAAACTAGAAGCCCACACACCACAATACAGAGTAGCCCCCACCTGCTGCAACTAGAGAAAGCATGCACACAGCAAGGAATGCCCAGCACAGCCAAAAATAAATACATAAAAAGAATTGCATACATTTCCAGTTAAACAAGGCAAATTGACCTCATACATGTATCTTGGGTCTCTTTTGAAACCCCACCAGAAACAATGAAAGGAAATTTTTGAAGACACAAACTCGAAAATAAACAGATAGCCCTATAGAAGTTGACAGCAGACAAGATATGACAACAAAATTTTGAGAGCTAGAAAGTGGATGGCCAAGTGGCATATGACATAATGATAGGGACAGAATAAAGGGACAAGTTAGGTGATTAAATAGTTAATCTCACTAGGAGATTGTAAAGTAGAAAAAAAAAAATACAAGAGATCCCTGTAAGTTAATGATTACTCAAGGAAGCAGGTTGGCTTAACCACAAAACCAAGTAGGCTTGCCTAGCAACAAAACCATGTAACAGAAGCCCAAGATATGTCCCAAAACAATAAAACAATGATGACATGAGACCCACATCCAGCCCAGTGAGCTCAATGAATTAATGATCCCTAGGACATGCTCTCTGCACACATAAAAATCAATAATTTGTGGACCTAGCTTAACCATGTAGTGAT
>NW_011489952.1:4687-4999 GCF_000754665.1 Bison bison bison | reverse complement strand
AATGAAGCAGAGAAAGCTAAGTGCTTGCAAAGTGGTAAAAATTAATCTAATTGAATTTCAATTTCGCATGAACTGGGAAACATTTAATATCTAATTTTGTTGATCTAATCTAATTTTGTTGATCTAATTAATATACACATGTCTTAAGTCATCAGTGTAATAATCAGTATAATATTTTCATTGTGCCTAGGCTTTTAATATAAGCTAAATAAAATCTTGTATATTCTTTTGTCAACAAGGAAAGCAACTTGATGTGAAGAAACTTTTAAGGAAAGAAAATACAAATGAGATAGAAGCTTTTAGATAAACTCT
>NW_011489952.1:0-571 GCF_000754665.1 Bison bison bison | reverse complement strand
AGTAGTTACAGCCCCCAGGCTCTAGAGCACAAGCTCAAGAATTGTGGTACATGGCCTTAGTTGGGCCTTCCTGGTGGCTCACGGGTAAAGAATTTACATGCCAAGCAGGAGACACGGGTTTGATCCCTGGGTTGGGAAAACTTCCTGGAGAAGGAAACGGCAACCCATTCCAGTATTCTTGCCCGGGAAATCCCATGGACAGAGGAGCCTGGTGGGCTACAGGCCATGAGGTTTCAAAGAGTCAGATATGACTTAGTGACTAAATAGCAACAACAATAATGGGCTTAGTTGCTCCATGGCATGTGGAATGTTCCCAGATCAGGGACTGAAGTCATGTCTCCTACACTGGCAGGCAGATTATTCACCACTGAGCCACCAGGGAAGCCCTTTTGGTTGCTATTGATAAGACCTAGTCCAATAACAGCACATTAAGTAGCCTATAAGACTTCCCTGGTGGCTCAGACAGTAAAGTATCTGCCTACAATGCAGGAGGCCTGGGTTCGATCCCTGAGTCAGGAAGATCCTCTGGAGAAGGAAATGGCAACCCACTCCAGTACTCTTGCCTGGAAAA
>NW_011489951.1:6207-6568 GCF_000754665.1 Bison bison bison | reverse complement strand
CAGGGAACGTTTAACAGGAGGATTCCTGTGTGCTGTTTTCTGTCTCTCATAAATCCTCTGTTCCTTATCAGTTCCTGGTAATGGGAATGAGTGGAGCAGCACACTGCTCCCAGGACTGAGGTCCTGGGATGAAACACATGCATGGATTTCCTTCAGTAAATATTCTCCTTATGACAAAACTGCTTAGTCACGACCATCTTTCTTGAGGTATGGATTGTCTTCTGACCTTATGACCATTACTAATTCCTTGTTTCCTTGATAACAGTTGCTGTACATATGGTTTTCTGATCTTTATCATTGTCGAAAAAAATTCCTTGTATAACAGCCTATATATACTCACAGAAAGATCATTAAAGCACCC
>NW_011489951.1:3816-6107 GCF_000754665.1 Bison bison bison | reverse complement strand
CCCTGCGCCTTCGTGAGCAGTGCAAGCCCTCTTCTAGGGTTTTATTGGTTCTCTGCTTAAACCAGGGAATATTAGCTTCTTTCTCTCTTTCACTTTCTTATTGTTGACTCTGGACCACCAGGTTCTGGTCCATTAAAGGACCGCAACAAGTGGTGCCCAAAACAGGAACCTGGTATACATGGCATTTCAGACGGAGTGACTCGGGACCTATTGATGTTGGTAAGTACTAAGACATGGGTAAAACAGCTGGAAAGCCCATCATTTTTCTACTTTACTTCACCATTTCTTTAAAGTTCAGGGACTTTTGGTTTCATGCCAATGAATAGAGGCTTGTTTTCAAACAGTAGTCGAGCATAATCCCTGGTTCCCTGATGAAGGCAGTTTTGATTTAGAAATTTGGCACTGGGTCAAAGAAAATGTTGAACAAGCCACCAGGCAGGGAGAGAACATTCCAATTGATTTCTGGTCCATATGGGCTCTCATTAAAGCTGTAATTCTGCCATTTCAAGGTAATTCTAGCCCTCACGATATTCGACCACAGAACACTTGTTACACGAATATGAATTAGATGATGAAACTTTACGAAGGGTCCAATTAGACCAACATAAAATATTTCTGAATTTTCCTACAAGCCCTGCCCCGGCTGCTCCAAATGCCCCTTCTCTGCCAGCAGGCACAAATCCAAAAGTCTCTCCTTTGCTAGACTTGCTCGGTCTCCTTGGAATTCTCCTATTTTTGTTATAAAAAAGAAATCTAACAAATGGCGTATCTTAACAGACATAAGAAAAGTTAATGCATCTATGAAATCTATGTGTGCATTGCAACCAGGGATCCCATCACCTACTACTATTCCTTAAAAATGGCAAATTATTATTATTGATTTACAAGATTGCTTTTTTAATATACCTTTACACCCTTTAGACTGAGAGAGATTCTCTTTCTCTCCCCCTTTTCCTAATCACATCGGGTCTCATAAACAATATCAATGGACTGTGCTACCTCAAGGAATGATGAATTCTGCCACCATGTGTCAATACTATGTAGCTAAAGCCCTTGAGCCTGTGAGAAAACAACTTCCTGACTTGCTTGTTATTCATTATATGAATGATATATTGTTTTTGGCTCCATCTGCTTTAGAAGCTCAACACATGTTTGATATAGCTCAACAATGCTTAGAAAACTCTGGGTTAATCATTGCTCCTGAAAAATTTCAAACCTCTACACCTTACCATTACTCAGGTTTTGTTGTTAATAGAAAACGTATTACTCCCCAACTAACACAGATTTGTACTGATAAATTATCAACTTTAAATGATTTTCAAAAACTCTTAGATGATATAAATTGGATTAGACCCTCATTAGACATTGCTAATTATCAAATAACTAATCTATTTGATACTTTGAAAGGAGATCTTGATTTAAATCGTCCTCTTTCACTTTCTCAAGAGGCACGAGAGGAACTCTATTTAGTGCAAAATAAATTACAAAAACAGTTTCTTACTCGCATCAGACTAGATTTACCTCTAGAATTATTTATACTCCCCTCTTCATTCTCCAACAGGACTTCTTGCCCAACAAGAACACCCAGTAGAATGGGTCTATTCCCATTTTAGAGGAATGAAGTCATTTACACCCTATCTTGATTTAATTGCTTTAATCATTATCAATGGAAGAAATAGAACTAAAACTCTAATTGGCTCTGATCCTTATAAAATTGTAATACCTATTAATAAATCTCAGTTCAAACTCCCACCGATTTCCAAATAGCTTTTATGGAATATTTTGGAGAAATTTCATTTCACTATCCCTCTAACAAGTTATGGAATTTCTTCAAAAATACTGAATTTATTATTTCCCACATCATCAGCTCACAGCCTATACCTCAAGCTGAAGTTTTCTATATAGATGAGACTAAAAACGCCAAAACATCATTCTGATCTCTCAAAAAATATAAAGTCTTTTACACTAAATTTCATTCTGCTCAGCAAAATGAATTATATGCTCTTATTCAAGTTATTTGCCTACGTTCTTTCCCCATTAATATAGTATCTGATTCCTTATATTCAGTTTTTATATTAAAAAATATAGAAACCTCCACAATAAACTCCAATAAACCTATTATTCAACACCTTTTTTTCGAGCTACAATCCATTATCAGAAACCACACTTCTCCCATTTATATTACCCATATTTGGACACATTCCTGCCTTCCCAGTCCTATGACTCATGGTAATGAGCAGGCTGATAAACTGGTTTCTTTTGCTACTCCAGAGGAACAGCATGCTCTGTTG
>NW_011489951.1:0-564 GCF_000754665.1 Bison bison bison | reverse complement strand
GCTTGGGTCCTCGTGTCTTTCTTTCCCCCTTTCTCTCTCTCTTTCTCTCTCTCTCTCCTTCCCTCTGGCTTTCTTTCTCTTTCACTTTCTTACTGTCGACTCCAGACCACTAGGTTCCAGTCCATTAAAGGACCCCAACACTGGTCTTTTGCAATGATTGAACTAAGAAAATGAATGGGAGATGTCACACAAATCTTTGATAGTGACTCTAGTATCTGGAATTCTTCTACAGAGGTGATACTATCATCATTGATCTAGCCTGTTGATAGAAAAGTGGTATGCCTGAACCCCCTGTATCCTGCATTGAACCTGGACTGGCGATTCGTTTTTTACATGATATTATACATGTTTCAATGCCATTCTCCCAAATTATCCCACCCTCTCCTTCTCCCACAGAGTCCAAAAGACTGTTCTATACATCTGTGTCTCTTTTGCTGTCTCACATACAGGGTTATCGTTACCATCTTTCTAAATTCCGTATATATGCATTAGTATACTGTATTGGTGTTTTTCTTTCTGGCTTACTTCACTCTGCATAATAGGCTCCAGTTTCATACACCTCAT
>NW_011489950.1:15387-15571 GCF_000754665.1 Bison bison bison | reverse complement strand
TGGAGAGCTAGTTAACATCTCCCAAAGTGAGGCAACTGAGGCTTCAGGAGTATTCATAGCCTGAATCATTGCGTTCGTGTGTTTAGTAAAGTGAGTAGCATTAGTGTTCATATCTGGTATATATGTACAACATTGGGTATGAATAATGGCACAAGTTCCTCCTTGTGTAGCTGTCAGAATATCT
>NW_011489950.1:10750-11069 GCF_000754665.1 Bison bison bison | reverse complement strand
TAAGTTGCCCCAGTGTCCAAAAGGAAATCGACTGATTGGCCCCCCACAGTTATTAATACCCAGGGTTCCTCAGGTGTAATTAGGACAGGAGCTTGTGTGGGGAGCCCCAGGCAGCTTCAGTCCTGATTGTCCTGAGAGTCTGACCTCTGGGGCCTATACCTCTGGAGGCAGTCTCTCCTCCAGTGTGGGCTTTGCAGGCTGGACGTGGATCCAGGGGTAGCTTAGAAGCTTGAGGGCAATCCCACTTGAGGTGCCCCTCCTTTCCACAGTAATAGCAAATCCATGCCTTTCCACCTGGGTCCTTCTGGGCACTTTTCTC
>NW_011489950.1:10266-10650 GCF_000754665.1 Bison bison bison | reverse complement strand
GAAAAGACCCTGATGCTGGGAAAGATTGAGGGCAGGAGGAGAAGGGGACGACAGAGGATGAGATGGTTGGATGGCATCACTGAGTCAATGGACAAGGGTTTGAGTAGACTCTGGCAGTTGGTGATGGACAGGGAGGCCTGGAGTGCTGCGGCTCATGGGGTCACAAAGAGTCGGACATGACTGAGCAACTGAACTGAACTGAACTGAACTAGTCTCTATTTATCATTTGACTTTTTCACACCCAAAACAGAAGTGTTGTGTGGACTGTTATATAGAATTAGTAGCCCCTGCTCTTTTCAATTTTCAATGGTAGGTTTTAGCCCTTTCTTAACCTCAGGTTTTAGAGCATACTGCTTTTGATGTGGAAATATGTGAGGGTCTTTG
>NW_011489950.1:5031-7434 GCF_000754665.1 Bison bison bison | reverse complement strand
TGTGTGATCTTAGGTAAGTTGTGTAACCTCTCTGTGCTTCCGCTTCTGAGCTGTGTGATCTTAAGCAAGTTGCCTAACTTCTCTCTACTTCAATATCTGAGCTTTCTCATCTAAGGCAAATTCCCAGCATCTCTGTGCTTCCAGTTTTGAGTTGTGTGATCTTAGCCAAATTGCCTGACCTCTCTGTGCTTCCACATTTGAGCTGTACAATCTTAGGCAACTTGCCTAACATTTCTATGCTTCCACTTTTGAACTTACTGATCTAAGACATGTTGCCAAATCTCCTTGTGCTTCCACATCTGAGCTGTGTTATCTTAGGCTAATTTCAGAGCATCTTTGTGCTTCCACTTCTGAATTCTGTAAACTTAGGTAAGTTTCCTGTTCCCTGTGCTTTCACTTGGGAGCTATTTGTCTTAGGCAACTTGCCTGACCTCTCTGTGCTTCCTATTCTGAGCTGTATGACCAGACAAGTTGCCTGATCTCTCTGTTCTTTGAGTTCTGAGCTGTGTTATCTTAGGCAAGTTGCCTAACCTCTCTGTGCTTCTGTATCTGATCTGTGTGATCTAAGGCATGTTGCTGAACCTCTCTGCTTCCACATCTGTTTGTGTGAACTCACACAAGTTGTGTAAATTCTCTGTACATCCATATCTGAGCTGTGTGATCTTAAACAAGTTGAATAACCTCTCTGTGCATCCATATGTGAGCTTTGTGATCTTCATAAAGTTGCCTAACTTCTCTGTGCTTCCACTTAAGCTCTGTGGTATTAGGCAAGTTGCCTGAGCTCTCTAGCTTCCACTTCTTAGCTGTATGAAATTAGGCAAGTTTTATGACTTCTCTGTGCTTCCCCTTCTGGGTTGTATGATGTTATGCAAGTTGCCTGACTATTCTGTCTTCCATATCTGAGCTATGTGATCTTACATAACTTTTCTGACTTGTCTGTGCCTCCACATCTGAGTTGTGCGATGCTAGGTAAGTTGTTTAACTTCTCTCTTGTTCCATATCTGAGCTGTGTAGTCTTAAGCACATTGTGTAACCTCTCTGTGCTTCCACTTTTGAGCTGTATGATATTAGACAAGCTGCCTGACCTATCAGTGCTTCCACATATGAGCTGTGTGATCATAAGTGAGTTGCCTGACTATCTGTGCTTCCACTTCTGAGTGGTTGATCTTAGGCAAGTAGCCTAAAGTCTCTGCTTCCATATTTGAACTGTGTGACTTAGGCAAGTTTCTCAACCTCTCTGTGCTTCCACTTCTTTGGTGTGTGATCTTAGGCAAGTTGTTTAACATCTCTGAGCTTCCACTTTTGAGCTTTGTGATTTTAGGCAAGATGCCTGGCCTCTCTGTGCTTCCACATCTGAGCTGTGTGATCTTAGGTAAGTTGCATAATCTCTCTCTGAATCCATATGTAAGCCTTGTGATTTTAGGCCAGTTGCCTAGCCTTTCTACATCTTCACTTCAGACATGTGTAATCATAGGGAAGTTGCCTGACATCTCTGTGTTTCAACTCTTGAACTCTGTGGTCTTAGCCAGGTACCAGATCTCTCTGTTCTTCCACTTCTGAGCTGTCTGATCTTAGGCAAGTTGCCTGACATCTCTGTGCTTCCACTTTTGAGCTATGAGATTATAGGCCAGTTGAGCAACTTCTTGGTGCTTGCATATCTGAGTTGTGTGATCTTATGCAACTTGCCTGACCTCTCAGTGCTTCAGCTTCTGAGTGATATGATCATAGGGAAGTTGCCAACATCTCTGCGCTTTATCTTCCAAGCTGTGTGATCTTAGGCAAGTTGTCTGGCCTCTCTGTGCTTCCACTACTGTGCTGTGTGATCTTAGGCAAGCTGCCTGACCTTTCTGTGCTTGTACTTCTGAGCTGTGTGATCTTAGGCAAGTTACCTATCTTCTCTGTGGTTCCACTTGTGAACTGTGTGATCTTAAGCAAGCTGCCTGATCTCTTTGCTTGCACTTGTCAGGTGTGTGATCTTAGGCAAGTTGCCTGACCTCTCTGTTTCCACTTCCGAGCTGTGTCAACTTAGGAAAGTTTCCTAATCTCTCTGTGTATTTATATTTGTGCTGTGTGGTCTTGACAAGTTGCCTAACCATTCTCTGCTTCCATTTCTGAGCTGTATTATTTTAGGCAAGTTGCCTGTTCTCTGTGCTTCCCTGTCTGTGCTGTGTGATCTTAGGCAAGATGACTGACCTCTCTGTGCTTGCACTTCTGAGCTGTGTGTTCTTAGGCAAGTAGCCTGACCTCTCTTTGCTTCCATTTCTGACCTGTGTGATTGCAGGTAAGTTGCCTGACATCTCTGTGGTTCCAATGAGCCATTGAAATTAGGCAAGTTGCCTAACCTGTTTGTGCTTCCACATGAGCTGTGTGATCTTGGGCAAGTTTCTTAATCTCTCTGTGCTT
>NW_011489950.1:0-2126 GCF_000754665.1 Bison bison bison | reverse complement strand
CTGTATGAAATATTCCCTTGGTATCTCTAATTTTCTTGAAGAGATCTTTAGCCTTTCCAATTCTATTGTTTCCCTCTATTTCTCTGCATTGGTCAATTAGGAAGGCTTTCTTATCTCTCCTTGCTAGTCTTTGGAACTCTGTATTCAGATGGGTATAGCCTTCCTTTTCTCCTTTGTCTTTAGCTTCTCTTCTTTTCTCAGCTATTTGTAAGACCTACTAGGACAACAATTTCACCTTTTTGCATTTCATTTTCTTGAAGATGGTCTTGGTCATAGCCTCCTGTACAGTGTCACAAACTTGTATCCATAGTTCTTTAGGTACTCTGTCCATCATATCTAATCCCTTGAATTTATTTGTCACTTCCACTGCAAGGGATTTGACTTAGATCATACCTGAATGGTCTAGAAGCTGTGTGATATTAGGCAAGTTGCATGAAATCTCTGTGCTTCCTCTTTTGATCTGTGTGATCTTAGGCAAATCCCCTAAGTTCTCTGTGCTTTCACTTCTGAGCTGTGTGATCATAGTTAAGTTGCCTGTCCTCTCTTGTTTCCAGTTCTGAGTTGTGTGATTGTAGGCAAGTTGCCTAATCACTCTCTCCTTCCACTTCTGGGCTGTGTGAACTTCGGCAAGTTGCCTGACCTCTCTGTGCATCTACGTATGAGTTGTATCATCTTAGGCTGGTTGCCTAAACACTCTGTGTTTCCATTTCTGAGCTGTGTCATATTAGGCAAGTTGCCTGACCTCTCTGTGCTTCCACTTTTGACCTGTGTGATCTTAGACAAGTTACATTACTTCTCTGTCCTTCCATATTTGAGTAGTGTGATCTTACATAAGTTACCTGATCTCTCTGTGCTTCCACATCTGAGTTGTATGATTATAGGCAAGTTTCCTGACTTTTCTGTACTTCCATTTCTGAGATCTGTGATCTTAGACAAGTTGTCTAACCTCTCTGTGCTTCCAATTCTGTGTTGTGTGATCTTAAGCAAGTTGCCTAAGCTCTCTATGCTTCTAGTTCTGAGCTGTGTGATCTTATGCAGGTTGCCTGACATGTCTGTGCTTCCACTTGAGCTATGTTATCTTAGGCATGTTGCCTGACCTCTCTGTGCTTCCATTGCTGAGCTGTTTTTTCCTAGGCCATTTTCCTGATGGTCTGTGCTTCCACTACTGTAGTTGTTATATTTGGTAAGTTGCCTGACCTTTCTGTGCTTCCACTTCTGAGCTGGGTGATCTCAGGCAAGTTGCCTGACCTCTCTTTGCCTCCATATTTGAGCTGTGTGGTTTTAGGCAAGTTGTGTTACTTCTCTGCCTTCCATATTAGAGTAGTGTGATTTTTTGCAAGTTGCCTGACTTCTCAGTGCTTCTGCTTCTGAGCATTTTTGTCATAGCGAAGTTGCCTGACAACTCTGTGCTTCAACTTCTGAGCTGTGTCATCTTAGACAAGTTGCCTGACCTATCTGTGCTTCCACTTCAGATCTGTTTGATTCTAGGCCAGTTTCCTCATCATTCTTTGCTTCCACTCCTGTTGTTGTGATCTTAGGCAGGTTTCCAGACCTTTCTGTGCTCCCACTTCTGAGGTGGGTGATTTTAGGCAAGTTTCCTGTATGTCTGTGCTTCCACTTAAGAGCTGTGTGATCTTAGGAAAGTTGTTCAGCCTTTCTGTGCTTCTACATCTGTGCTATGTGATATTAGGCAAGTTGCCTAAACTCTCTATTCTTCAATATCTGAGCTGTGTGATCTAAGGCAAGCTGCCTTACCTCTCTGTGCTTCCACTTCTGAAATGTTTGATCCTAGGTCAGTTTCCTGACATTTCTGTGCTTCTGCTTCTGAGCTGGGTGATCTTAGGCAAGTTTTCTGACTTCACTGTGCTCCCACTTCTGAGTTGTGTGATATTAGCCAAGTTGCCTAGCTTCTCTGTGCTTCTGTATCTGACCTGTGTGATGTTAGGCAGGTTGCTTTACATCTCTCTGCTCCACATCTGGGCTGTGTGATTCTAGGTAAGTTGCCTGACCTCTTTGTGCTTGCATATATGAGCTGTGTGATCTTAGGCAAGTTGCCAAAACTCTCTGTGCTTCCACTTCTGAGCTGTGTCATCTTAGGCAAGTTGCCAAAACTCTCTGTGCTGCCA
>NW_011489949.1:9884-10570 GCF_000754665.1 Bison bison bison | reverse complement strand
AGGATGGACTGGTTGGATCTCCTTGCAGGCCAAGGGACTCTCAAGAGTCTTCTCCAACACCACAGTTCAAAAGCATCAATTCTTTGGGGAATCTTTAGATGGTTATTAAGAAATGGGATGAATGAAACAGACATTGATGAGGTTGGAACAAAGGTTTTAATACAGCATTATCAGCTCCAAAGAGATCTTATGCTTGTCCTGCAATGTTAAAGGGCTGCAAACAAGTCTACTCTATTTACCCTTATTTGGAAAAATTTTAAAAGCCAGGAAGGGAATTTAGCAAAAAGCACACAAGATGAGTGATAAGGTTTTGTTGTCTCTTATAACTCCTCCTACATTCTAGGGCTCTGTAATCAGGTTGTCAAATTCAGGCCCTTATTATGCAATGCCCTTTGTGAATATGTCCTGGACCTCCACCCAAAGAATTCAAGTCCTCTGGACAGCAGCAGATTTTTCATGCGTGGGTCGGCTCTTAGATATGCAGACTGCAACCAATTCTTTGAGGAACTGGAAGCAAATGTCTTTGTCTTGCAAATCTCTGCAAGGCTAGAGGTAAAGCCCTAAAGACAATTCAAACCAAGCCCCAAACCTCCCCTATTCATCTCAGAATTCTTTTAGGTATTGGGATATTGGAAACAAAATTGTCTTACACTTAAGAAAAAGAAAAAAAAAAAAAAAAAAAAAAA
>NW_011489949.1:5388-5696 GCF_000754665.1 Bison bison bison | reverse complement strand
CCTTGCAATGCAGGAGACTCAGGTTTGATCCCTGGTTGGGGAACTAAGATTCCTCATGCTGCAGGGCAACTAAGCCTGAGCACCACAAATACGGAGCCCTTGCACTCTGGAGTCTACATGCTACAACTGGAGAGAGAAGCCCATGTGTCACAACTAAGACATGATGCAGCCAAAATAAATAAATATTTTTTAAAAATAATTAAATTGGCATGAGACAGACTAACACAAGAAAATCAAACCAAAGTTGAGTAACATGTACAAAAAGAGAGAGACCCAGGAAAACTGAGAAACTCATGAAAACTCACCTT
>NW_011489949.1:4418-5288 GCF_000754665.1 Bison bison bison | reverse complement strand
GTAAAAAAAAAAAAAAAAGTTTACTTGACCATGCAAAGACAATGGGACACAGAGTGGATCTTAATCTCTAGGCCCACCATGTCTAGCCCATATTCTTTGCAGATGTCTCTGGTGATAGCTCTATTCCAAGAACATGACTTTTACTTAAAGTTTTTAGGCAGCTAAGGGAGAGGTAAAAAGGAAGACATCCTGAATCTTCTGTTTCTTAAAAATAATCTGCCTAAATTATCCTCATGCCAAGGAGAAATATTTTGAGATGGCAAATTTTGCTCCCTACAGATACTTTGAGACTAATACTAGAAACCTTGACTAGCAACTCTTAGGATTCAAGCACTAGGTTCATGATTTTCTCCAACCGTTAATTTTGGTTTTCTTTTGTTTTCACAGAAATGCCTTATTAAATACATGATTTCTTGCACAATATAGACCTAACTTTAGGAGCTCAGCTACAATAGCCACTTTCTGAAATGACACAACTGTTTAGTTGAATTGACCTGAAACAGGAGGGAAGGGGGCAGGGCACAACCTTCAAAAGAATGACATAACTATTGATTCACAACATAAATGGTTAGAATTAAGTAGATCCAAGATGGTGGAAGATTCAACTTCTGGTGGACCTTGAGCCTCATTATATATTCATTGTAAATATATTAGCATCTAAATGACACACCCACCAGTGCCATGACAGTTCTGAGACTAACCATGAAAGGCCAAAAAGTGGGCAGTGGCCCAGTTCCTGGAAATCCCTGCCTCTTCCCCCACATAGTTGGAATAACCCTCCATGACTTAGCCTGTGAAATTACCCAGAGCATAAAAAAAACCTCCCCAAATTTCAGGGTCTTTTGCCTTCTGAGATCGGCCTACACTGTC
>NW_011489949.1:0-410 GCF_000754665.1 Bison bison bison | reverse complement strand
CAGACAAAAACAACACACAAAAAGAAAACTACAGGCCAATATCACTGACGAACATAGATGCAAAAATCCTCAACAAAATTTTAGCAAACAGAATTCAGCTACACATCAAAAAACTCATACACCATGATCAAATTGGATTTATTCCAGGTCTGCAAGGATTCTTCAATATATGCAAATAAATCAATGTGATATACCGTATTAACAAATTGAAAGATAAAAATCATATGATCATCTCAATAGATGCAGAAAAAGCCTTTGAAAAAATTCAATACCCATTTATGATTAAAATTCTTCATAAAATGGGCATAGACGGAACCTAACTCAACATGCTGCTGCTAAGTAGCTTCAGTCATGTCCGACTCTGTGCGACCCCATAGACGGCAGCCCACCAGGCTCCCCCGTCCCTGGGA
>NW_011489948.1:8885-9603 GCF_000754665.1 Bison bison bison | reverse complement strand
TAAATGGCTGTGTCCTCTATCTATCAGCCTCTTTAATCCACAGCACCTGGTCTGGGATACTACGGTGACTCAGTCAATGTCTTTGGATTGGACTGAAAGATGTGACATACTGGGGGTGTATTAGTCAGGCTTCTCCAGAGAAACACAGCCAATAGAGAGAGACTTATTTTAGGGAACTGGATCATGGGCTCAAGGGTGCTGGCAGTTCTGATATCTTTAGGGCAGGTCAGCTGGCTGAAAATCCAGGTTGCAGTCTAGAGGCCCAAATCTTCAGGGCAGGCCAGCAACTTTGAGTCTCATGCAGGGTTCCTCAGGCTGTAGTCTTGAGGCTAAATTGTTTCATGCTCAGGAAGCCTCTGTCCCTGCTCTTAAGCTTTTTCAACTGATTGGATGGAGAAACCGCCCCCCTCCCCTCCCCATTATGCAGGGTAATCCACTTCCCTTAAAGTCTACAGATTACAATGTGAATCACAGATACAAGTACCTTCCTAGCCCATGATCTAGTGGCTAACATCTGAACAACGGGGCACCAGAATTAAGCCAAGATGACTTTTACTTTATTCATCACAGTGGGGAAGCTGCACGCTGAGAGACATCACCTCCTAAACAGAATCTCTGGCCAATGGGCTGTCCCTCTAGCTTTCCTCATCTCAAGTAAAATCTGTTCCCTGGCCTCAGAAGCCACATGAGATAATGAAGGAAACAAGGCAGTGGTGAT
>NW_011489948.1:4132-5289 GCF_000754665.1 Bison bison bison | reverse complement strand
GTTTATAGTTTCTGGTTTTACATCTAGGTCTTTAGTCCTTTTGAGTTTATTTTTGTGTATGGTGTTAGAATGTGTTCCAGTTTCATTCTTTTACACGTAGTTGACCAGTTTTCCCAGCATCATGTGTTGAAGAGACTATGTTTTCTACATTGTATATTTGTGTCTCCTTTGTCAAAGATAAGATGTCCATAGGTATGGACATTTATCCTTAAACTTTCGGTTTTCTTCCATTGATCTATATTTCTTTGTGCTAGTACCATACTATCTTGATAACTGGAGCTTTGTAGCATAGTCTGAAGTCAGGAAGATTGATTCTTCCAGCTTCTGCCTTCTTTCTCAAGATTGCTTTGGTTATTTGGGGGTCTTTTGTTTTTCCATACAAACTGTGAAATTATTTGTTCCAGTTCTGTGAAAAATTACTGTTCGCAGTTCACTCAGGACTGTGTTGAATCTATAGACTGCTTTGGGTAGTTGAGTCATTTTCACTACATTGACTCTTCCAATCCAAGAACATGGTACATTTCTCCATTTGTGTCATGTTTTATTTCTTTCATCGGGTTTTTATAGTTTTCTGTATACAGGTCTTTTGTTTATTTAAGTAAATTTACTCCTAAGTATTTTATCCTTTCTGTTGCAATGGTGAGTGGGATTGTTTCCTTAATTTCTCTTTCTGATTTTTCATTGTTAGTGTATAGGAATGCAAGGGATTTCTGTGTATTAGTTTTATATGGCAGGCAGACACTTAACTGGACAACCAGGGAAGTCCTGGCCTGGTTGTCTTTGAGTGTGCAGCTCTCTGAGCTCTGACCAATGGAGAGATTCCAGTGACCACCACCATGACCAGGACACAGGCCACGTCTATCACCCTGAAAACGCCCAGGTTCTGCCCCTTTCTGGTTTCCCCTTCCACACCCCAGTCCCTGGCAAAAGGATGTCTTCCTTCACTACATTTTGTCCTTGGAAGTTTTAAAATTCCTTACATATTCTGAATATAAGACCTTTCTCAGATCTGTGATTCTCAAATAATAGCTTCCTTTTTCATTACAGGAGACATGAGTGATGAAATCTACTTTTCCTTCCCACGATGAGAGCTCAATGTTGTGTACCTAGCAAGTGCCCATGAGATTCTTCAGAAATGAAAACGAATTCTGCTGTCT
>NW_011489948.1:0-437 GCF_000754665.1 Bison bison bison | reverse complement strand
TATGGGAAACAGGGTATTAGTATTAATATAATGAAGGACAGAAACCACCTGTCATCTTGATAGACAAAGAAAAAGGATTTGACACAATTCAAGACCCGTTTGCGATAAATAAGTAAGTAACTAAATCAATAAACATGGTCAATCAACTCTGGATAGAAGGGATCATCATCACTGTGCTAAAGAACATCCCCAAGAAGCATCCAGCTCTCGTCACATCACATCTAGTAGTGTTTGAGTGAATGCTTGCCTCTTGAGATCCAGACCAAGGATAGGAGGTCTGCTTCAACCATCTATATTCCACACTGACCAAAGGGTCTAGCCTGTGCAAGGGGCAAAACGAGAAATGAAATCATGGAGAAATAAGAAAGAAAGAAATGAAACCTATGTCCACACAAATACTTATCCTTACATGTCTTTCACAGCAGCACTGTTTTAAA
>NW_011489947.1:4758-5890 GCF_000754665.1 Bison bison bison | reverse complement strand
AGACAGGACTGGGGTGCTGGAGGCTGCCAGTCCCTGCCCAGAGCCTGGCCTGCTTCTCGCTCGGTATCTCCTGTGATTTGACCATTCCCCAGCAGCAGACATGCTGGCCTCTGTTACCCATGGGCTCCTGAGCGGGTCTCTACGTCTGGGTCTTGGCCCAGGGCTGGTTCCTCTGTGTGTCCTGCACTCTCTACAAGGATCACCCCCCTGATTTCATCCCAGTGTTTGTTAAAAATACACCCACGAGGGACTTGCTTGTTGAGCCCTCTTCTAAACCACTAGCCCCTTCTGTCAGTCTTGTTCTGTTACACTGTGTGACTTTGTTTTCCCCAATCAGTCATTATGTGACACATTTTTATTCTAACAAAAATGAAAATACATATAACACATGTATTAATATAGTGTATATAAATATTTTTCTGCAGAGCATATATGATATTTAATAATAGTTACATACATATAAAATACATATATATACATGGAGTTCCTTGTAGCTCAAACAGTAAAGAATCTGCCTGCAATGCGGGAGACCAGGGTTCCATCCCTGGGTCAGGAAGATCCTCTGGAGAAGGGAATGGCAACACACTCCAGTGTTATTTCCTGGGAAATCCCATGGACAGAGGAGCCTGGTGGGCTACACTTTGTGGGGTCACAGAGTTTGACACGACTGAGTAACTAACACACACGTATATCCATATAATATATAACATATACATCTGCATCCATGCGGTTAACACTCCAGGCCAGAGAGAAGGGAACACAGAATCTCTTCTCAGTTTTCCACCTAAACTCACTCACCAGTTGAACGTCTGGGCTGTGTGCTGCTGGGAGAGTCAGTAGTTCCCGAAAACAGAGGTGAGGTGGGAGAGGTCTTCCTTATTTCTGCTCAGTCAGGCTCTCACCTCCCAGCATCCCAGGGACCCACATGGCCCGTCCCCGGCCCGTCCCTCAGACATGTGTGTCTAAGCCGATGGCACTCACACACACTCCCTCTTGGGATCCTTTTCCCCAGCCAGTGCTTTAACCGCACACAGTCAGCCCCCACGGTGGGGAGCAGGTGGGTGGACTGGGCTTCTTCCTCACCTTCGACCTGAAGCTGCAGTGGGTCACTGGGCTGAGACCACACGTAGGG
>NW_011489947.1:442-1032 GCF_000754665.1 Bison bison bison | reverse complement strand
GTGAGGGAACAGCAGCCAATGGCAGCCAGCTGAGTCGAGTCTTGGGGCACAGGTGAGACTGAAGAGCACGTGATCAGTTAGTGTCTCTGTTTTTCTGTGAGGTATCCACGGAGGTTTAAGTGCAAGGGTATTTATTATTTACTTAAACAGCTTGGAGCTAAGAAGTCGCCAAACTATTTCCTCAGCTCAAGTATAAGAGGGGGTGAGTTAGCCTTTCTGTGATTCTGTTGTTTTTGTCTCATGCTTTGAAAGCTGTTTCTTCTCAGAAGCAAAAACCCAAACCCCCAAACCCAAAGAGGAACAGTTGCTAACATCACAATCATCTGTGTAACTTAAATTCTCCAAACCAACCAACAAATCTGAATGTTCATGCTTTTATACTTGCTTTCTTCTTCTGCTGCTGCTAAGTCACTTCAGTCCTGTTCGACTCTGTGCAACCCCATAGACGGCAGCCCACCAGGCTCCCCCATCCCTGGGATTCTCCAGGCAAGAACCCTAGAGTGGGCTGCCATTTCCTTCTCCAATGCATGAGAGTGAAAAGTGAAAGTGAAGTCGCTCAGTTGTGTCCAACCCTTAGCGACCCTATGGAC
>NW_011489947.1:0-342 GCF_000754665.1 Bison bison bison | reverse complement strand
TTATTCCCAGGTACTTCCCTGGCAGTCCAGTGGTTAAGACTTTGTCTCCCAATGCGGGGGCTGTGGGTTCAATCCCTGGTCGGGGACCTACGATCCAACATACTTCGTGGCCAAAAAACCAAAACGTAAAACAGAAGCAAAATTGCAACAAATTCAATAAAGACTTAAATATTAAAGCAAAACAAAAAACCTGCTTGTTTCAAAGTCTCTCCTGTGAGACAGTGCATAAAAGCAAGGATTTCTGGCTCAAAGATCAGACTCAGTGATCTCCAGGAGGCAGGGTGAGTAACAGCCTTCTACTGATAATTTTGCAGAGCTACCCAGAACCTCCACGTCAAAAGG
>NW_011489946.1:9704-10296 GCF_000754665.1 Bison bison bison | reverse complement strand
GCAAAACTCTATTAGTCTTTGCCCTGCTTCATTCCGTATTCCAAGGCCAAATTTGCCTGATACTCCAGGTGTTTCTTGACTTTCTACTTTTGCATTCCAGTCCCCTATAATGAAAAGGATATCTCTTTTGGGAGTTAGTTCTAAAAGGTCTTGTAGGTCTTCATAGAACCGTTCAACTTCAGCTTCTTCAGCGTTACTGGTTGGGGCATAGACTTGGATTACTGTGATATTGAATGGTTTGCCTTGGAAACGAACAGAGATCATTCTGTCGTTTTTGAGATTGCGTCCAAGTACTGCATTTCGGACTCTTTTGTTGACCATGATGGCTACTCCCTTTTTTTCTGAGGGATTCCTGCCCGCAGTAGTAGATACAATGGTCATCTGAGTTAAATTCGCCCATTCCAGTCCATTTCAGTTCGCTGATTCCTAGAATGTCGACATTCACTCCTGCCATCTCTTGTTTGACCACTTCCAATTTGCCTTTATTCATGGACTTGACATTCCAGGTTCCTATGCAATATTGCTCTTTACAGCATCGGACCTTGCTTCTATCACCAGTCACATCCACAGCTGGGTATTGTTTTTGCTTTGG
>NW_011489946.1:5025-5737 GCF_000754665.1 Bison bison bison | reverse complement strand
CTGAATGGATACAAAAACAAGGCCCCTATATATGTTGTCTACAAGAGACCCACCTTAAAACAGGGGACACATACAGACTGAAAGTGAAGGAATGGAAAAAGATATTCCACGCAAATAGAAACAAAAAGAAAGCAGGAATAGCCATACTTATATCAGATAAAATAGACTTTAAATCAAAGGCTGTGAAAAGAGACAAAGAAGAACACTACATAATGATCAAAGGAACAATACAAGAATATATAACAATCATAAATATATATGCACCCAATATAGGAGCACCGCAATATGTAAGACAAATGCTAACAAGTGTGAAAGGGAAAATTAACAATAACACAGTAATAGTGGGAGACTTTAAGACCCCACTCACACCTATGGATAGATCAACTAAACAGAAAATTAACAAGGAAACAAAAACTTTAAATGATATAATAGACAAGTTAGACCTAATTAATACCTATAGGGCATTTCACCCTAAAACAATGAATTTCACCTTTTTCTCAAGTGCACACAGAAGCTTCTCCAGGATAGATCACATCCTGGCCCATAAATCTAGCCTTGGTAAATTCAAAAAAATTGAAATCATTCCAAGCATCTTTTCTAACTACAATGCAGTAAGATTAGATCTCAATTACAGGAGAAAAACTATTAAAAATTCCAACATATGGAGGCTGAACAACATGCTGCTGAATAGCCAACAAATCACAGAAGAAAT
>NW_011489946.1:4245-4925 GCF_000754665.1 Bison bison bison | reverse complement strand
AAGGTTTAACAAGGACCTAGAAGAAATAAAAAAGAGTCAATATATAACGAATAATGCAATAAATGAGATAAAAAACACTCTGGAGGGAACCAACAGGAGAATAATGGAGGCAGAAATGAGGTATAAGATAGAATGGTAGAAATAAATGAATCAGAGAGGAAAAAAGAAAAAGGAATTAAAAGAAATGAGGACAACCTCAGAGAGCCCTGGGACAATGTTAAACACCCCAACATAGAATCATAGGAGTCCTAGAAGAAGAAGACAAAAAGACAGACCATGAAAAAATACTTGAGGAGATAATAGTTGAAAACTTCCCTAAAATGGGGAAGGAAATAATCACCCAAGTCCAAGAAACCCAGAGAGTCCCAAAGGGATAAACCCAAGGAGAAACACCCCAAGAAACATATTAATCAAATTAACAAAGAACAAATATTAAAAGCAGCAAGGGAAAAACAACAAATAACACACAAGGGAATTCCCATAAGGATAACACCTGATCTTTCAATAGAAACCCTTCAGGCCAGGAGGGAATGGCAAGACATACTTAAAGTGATGAAAGAAAATAACCTACAGCCCAGATTACTGTACCCAGCAAGGATCTCACTCAAATATAAAGGAGAAATCAAAAGTTTTACAGACAAGCAAAAGCTGAGAGAATTCAGAACCACCAAACCAGCTCT
>NW_011489946.1:0-461 GCF_000754665.1 Bison bison bison | reverse complement strand
AAGCTGGAATCAAGATTGCAGGGAGAAATATCAATAACCTCAGATATGCAGATGACATCACCCTTATGGCAGAAAGCAAAGAAGAACTAGACAACCTCTTGACAATGAATGGATAAGTGAAAGAGGAGAGTGAAAGAGTTGACTTGACAAAAGTGAAAGAGGAGAGTGAAAAAGTTGGATTAAAACTCAACATTTGGAAAAAGAAGATCATGGCATCTGGTCCCATCACTTCATGGGAAATAGATGGGAAAACAGTGGAAATAGTGACAGACTTCATTTTGGGGAGCTCCAAAATCACTGCAGATGGTGACTGCAGCCATGAAATTAAAAGATGCTCACTCCTTGAAAGAAAAGTTATGACTAACCTAGACAGCTTCTTAAAAAACAGAGATGTTACTTTGCCAACAAACGTCCAGGTAATCAAAGCTATGGTTTTTCCAGTAGTCATATATGGATGTGAG
>NW_011489945.1:5672-6693 GCF_000754665.1 Bison bison bison | reverse complement strand
GGTTTTCTTATTGGCTACAAATGATTGTTCCTATGTACCTGTTTTGCCATGTATAGTGCAAAATCAGTAGCAATGCTTAAACACTTAATATGCCTACTTCTAAGCTTCTGTATGGATTGTGTCCCCCAGACCAAAGCTTTGTGCCACTCTGTACTTGCTGCAAAGTGTAATATTTTTTTCATTAAATTCACTTTCCGAATAGCTCTCATGTGTTCTGTTATAAGTTATTCCTGGGTACTTGAAGATACATATACTTGAAAATGTGTTGTGTGTCACCTATTCCTCCTGCTTTTATACTTCTTTGTCTTTGGAGCAAAGCACATTTGCTTAATTGAGACACACAGTTTGAATGACTGTCTGGTGTCTAAGATTCAGCTGATGAACAACTCTTCTTGTTGCTTAGCTATTGAATCTCTCATTTTGGTTTTTCTTCACCTTTCTTTTTGTAAAGCTGAACCCTGACACCATCATTCCGTTTGCTCTGGGCAGTGATAAGAGAAGGGATCAAAGAAGTGACATTTATTGAGCACCTACTATACATCAGGAGCTTTATAAATTGTTACCTATTATCTGTGTTTAAAAAAGACAAAGGACAAAACTGGAGACATGAGTCTCAGGTTAAGTAACCCAACTAGTATGTAATAGGCCTCACCCTACATTTCAGATCCCAAAGCCCATGTCCTTAGTTCTTCACCAAAATGTACCCCAGATTCTCAGGGTGTGATTCATGAACCAACAGCATTAGCTTCATCTGGGAGCTTGTTGGAAATGAAGAATGTTGTGCCCTAAGCCAGATTCAATCAGAATATTCATTAGAACAAAATCCTTGGTTGACCTGAAATCACAATAAACTTAAAGAAGCATTGACTGGACCTTAATATTTAAGGTACTTGATACTATAGCCTGGTTGATGTGAACTTTGGCCTAAGACACATCCCATTTATCAGTCTTTTTTTTTAACTTTTGTTGAACTATAGTTGGTTTACAATATTGTGTTAGTTACGGGTATACAGCAAAGTGA
>NW_011489945.1:5084-5572 GCF_000754665.1 Bison bison bison | reverse complement strand
ACACACAGACACACACACACAGACATTGAAGTGAAGTGCAAGTCACTCAGTCATGTCCGACTCTTTGTGACCCCATGGACTGGATTGGGTAGCCTTTCCCTTATCCAGGGGATCTTCCCAACCCAGGGATTGAACCCAGGTCTCCCGCATTGCAGGAGAATTCTTTACCAGCTGAGCCACAAGAGAAGCCCAAGAATACTGGAGTGGGTAGCCTATCCCTTCTCCAGTGGATCTTCTTGACCCAGGATCGAACTGGGGTCTCCTGCATTGCAGGTGGATTCTTTACCAATTGACCTATCAGGGAAGTCCCACATATAATGAAATAGAATGTAAAAAAGAATATATATATATACACACACACACATATTCTTATTACAAGGTATTGAGTATAGTTCCATGTGCTGTACAGTAGGTCCTTGTGGTTGTCTATTCATAAGAATAATGTGTATATTCATAATCATATTCTATTCTATTCATCATAATAATGT
>NW_011489945.1:994-1629 GCF_000754665.1 Bison bison bison | reverse complement strand
TTCTTCAGTTGCTAAGTTGTGTCTAACTCTTTTGAAAGCCCCTGGACTGTAGCCTGCCAGGCTCCTCTGTCCATGGAGTTCTCCAGGCGAGAACATTGGAGTGGGTTGCCATTCCTTCTCCAGCAGATCTTCCTGACCCAGGGATCGAACCTGCATCTCCTGCACTGGCAGGCGGATTTTTACCACTGACCATGCTCACTCATTATAAATAATTATTTCATTATGTCCTCTTCAATTCCCATTAGAATCTGCCATCTGTTTCCCACTAGAACTTAGATTTAAAAAATGTCATTGATTGTAAGACACTCTCCATTTCAGAGATGTTAAAATGTGTGTGTTGGGGCGGGTGGTGCATTTCAGGATCAATGAACTATGCTAATTGCAATATCTTCCTGATGAATGAATGAATCAAGGAATGATTCATATTCAGAGTACAGCTTACCTCAAAGGACAGATGCAGTGGAGTGGAGTGCTGTGCCAGATGGTGTGTTATTTAGAATGAACTTCAACAATCAGAATCAACATTGATTCTTCTTATGTACCTAGATGGTTTTTGCAGTCTTGAGATGGGTAATCAATATGAAGGTCATGTCCTTGCCTAGGACGCCTAATTGTTACATCAGAATGAAAATATC
>NW_011489945.1:0-894 GCF_000754665.1 Bison bison bison | reverse complement strand
TATGGACATTGGTGATTTACATTCTGGGGCCAGCTCCCAATTTTTTTTTTTTTTTGAACCACTAACAAATGGTCCAGGGACCAGTAGCCAGTAGGAGGACTATACTCCAAGGAGCATTACTCTGGAGGGTCTTAGAACTCAGTCCTTTCACAGGACCATCGCCTAGAAGTGCGGCCACTTGCTGAGAAATGTATTACTTCGTGTTCCAAGAAGTGCCTCTTTTCTCCAAGGCTTTGTATCCATGCTTAGTCTCAGAGGGCATCAGAAACCCACTTAATAGCCTGCCCAGCAGTCAAATGGAATTCCCTGAGACTAACAGACACATTGCAAGATATTCAGAGAGAAGGATTCAGATTTGCTCTGTGGTCAGACAACATTTCAGTTCCATTTGAAATCAGTTTGTTAGTCCCAGGGCGCTGCGGCTGAAGTATATAACATCATTCTACAGGGAAACTTGTCACTTCTGATAGAGAGACAGACAGACAAAACAAAATTCCAACCTCTGTGCACTTAAATTCAATTTCCCCTGAGTTCCAACATAGCCATAGAACAAACAGGAAAATAAATCCTTAGGCTGAATATCTTCAAAAATGATACCATAATAATAGAAATGTATTCCTTGTATATATAAACCACATCTTCTTTATCTATCTGTCAGTGGACATTCAGGTTGCTTCTTTGCCTTGGCTGTTGTAAATAGTGCTGCTATGAACATTGGGGTGCATGTGTCTTTTTGAATTAGAGTCTTATCTGAATATTTGCCCAGGAATAAGATTGCTGGATCATATGGCAACAATATTTTTAGTTTTTTAAGGAAACTTCATCCTGTTTTCCATAGTGGCTTACCAATTTACATTCCCACCAACAGTGTAGGAGGGTTCCCTTTTCTCTACA
>NW_011489944.1:10536-11235 GCF_000754665.1 Bison bison bison | reverse complement strand
CATGGACTGTAGCCTGCCAGGCTCCTCTGTCCATGGAATTCTCCAGGCAAGAATATTGGAGTGGGTTGCTGTTTCCTTCTCCAGGGCATCTTCCTGACTCAGGGATCAAACACAGGTCTCCTGCATTACAGGCAGATTCTTTACCATCTGAGCCATCAGGGAAGCCTACTATTAAAGAGACATTTCTAAGTATAAAGACAGGTCATCTTAAAAAGTATCAGCAGATACATCCTTGACTTTATCTTATAATCTGTAGACAATATGTTAGAATATGTAATGAATCCATACACCTTTTCCAAAGGAATACTGGAGACAGAAGTAACCATAAAGTTATATATGACAACCATCAATCAGATGAAATAATTTAGATGAAGCTGGTTGCTCTCGAAGAGAGGGAGACTGGGCAAGTGGTCATGAAGGAACTAGAATGTGCTTTTAACTTTGTATGAAAAATAATGTTCAGTTCCATGCTGGTGAACATAGTTCTGTTTTTGCCACATAAATCCTCTACTTCAAATTACTGTCTGAATGCTTTACTAAAACTCTGCTCCTGGCCTTTATTTTGGAAACTGTTACTTTTGTTGCCACCTGCTGATGATCACTGTCCTCTGAAGCTTCTACTGCTTTCCTACTGTCCCCTGACACCTTGGCTGCCCTTGTGTTGTCCCCTGAAACTGTGACTGCCTTCCTGCTGTCCCC
>NW_011489944.1:9456-10436 GCF_000754665.1 Bison bison bison | reverse complement strand
ATCCTCACCCAGTTACTCTTCAAGTTCTTTCTAAGTATAACTAGTGTTTGACATTTCAAACATTACAAAAAGCCCTGTAATCACTTTCTCAAAGGAGGCTGCATAGTAGAGTAGGGCCTCTTTCCTGCAGGCTCTACTCTGGGACATGGCCAGACTTCAGAGCTATAACAGTCCAAAGCATAAGTAGAGACTTTACCACTATTTGTGTCACTTTGGAAAAAGTACTTAATGTTTCTATAACTCAGTTATCCTTCCAAGGGGATTGGTAATTACTTTACAGGATTCTTGTATATATACTAACTGAGGAGCTATCTGATATTCTGAAATATCTGCAAGTATCAAGTCTTTCTAGTTCCTTTTAAAATTATGATCTAGTCATATTATGGGGTGGGCTGGGAAAAGCAGTAAGAGTAGATGAGATCTCCTTGGTGGCTTTTGGAGGTCACAATTGCTAAAACATTGCCATTGTGCTCTTTCTCACTGTAACATTGGTGCTGTGTATATTCTGTGTTGCTTAACATAATCCTTTACTATATTAAAAGAACATCACTTTTACATAAATATGTCTCCCTCCTCCTTATAGTGATGTACCACAAGGAAGCTGATCCCAATTCCAGAGGTGAGTCTGCTTGGTCTAGGGATAATTCATTCCCTTGGTACTCTGGAATGGGTGGTGATGTAACTCTGCTCAATGAGAAGTGAAGAGAAGATTGCAGAAAAATTTCTGAGGAAAGTGTTCTCACTCATAAGAAAAGGCCATCAGTAAAGATGTCTTCTTTTCTTCCTTCAAAAGTTGCTTGACTCCTTGCACACATCAAGTTTCCAGCCTTAAGATGGAAGCTGATATTGTGAGTGGCAGATGAAAGAGATGGGGAAAAAGCTGAGTCCTTAGCTGAATCAAACAATCATCAAGACTGCCGTACCTCAGTACTTCCAACCCGTGAATAATAAATATCCTTATTAAGTTAGTTTTAGTTAAA
>NW_011489944.1:5510-6412 GCF_000754665.1 Bison bison bison | reverse complement strand
GGCAAGAACACTGGAGTCGGTTGCCATTTCCTTCTCCAGGGAATCTTCCCGACCCAGGGATTGAACCCAGGTCACCTGCATTGCAGGCAGATCCTTTACTTACTGAGCCACCAGGGAAGACCTAAAATCCTTCAAGCTAGACTTCAAAGGTACATTAAACGAGAATGGCCAGATGTACAACTTGGATTTAGAAAAGGCAGAGAAACCAGAGATCAAATTGCCAACATCTGACAGAAAAAGCAAGGGAAGTCCAGAAAAGCATCTACTTCTGCTTCATTGATATATGCTAAAGTCTGTGTGTGGATCACAACAAACTGTGGAAAATTCTTAAAGAGATGGGAATACCAGACCACTTTACCTGCCTCCTGAGAAACCTGTATGCAGGACAAGAAGCAACAGTTAGACTCGGACATGGCAATGAACTGATCGAAAATTGGGAAAGGAGTACACCAAGGCTGTATTTTGTCACTCTGCTTTTTAACGTCTATGCAGAGTACATAATGCAAAATGCTAAGCTGGAGGAATCACAAGCTAGAATTAAGATTTCCAGGAGAAATATCAACAACCTCAGTTATGCACATGATACCACTCTAATGGCAGAAAGTGAAGAAGAACTAAACAGCCTCCAGATAAGGGTGAAAGAGAAGAGTGAAAAAGCTAGATTAAAATTCAAAATTCAAAAAATAAGGTCATGACATCTGGTCCCATTAATCATTTCATGGCCAATAGATGGGGGAAAAGTGGAAGCAGTGACAGATTTTATTTTCCTGGGCTGCAAAATCACTGCAGATTTTGACTGCAGCCATGAAATTAAAAGACACTTGCTTCTTCAAAAAAGGCTATGACAAACCCAGACATCATATTAAAGAGCAGACTTTGCCAACAAAGGTTCATATAGTCAA
>NW_011489944.1:4767-5410 GCF_000754665.1 Bison bison bison | reverse complement strand
TTGGCTGCTAAAAATAGGAGTGTGTGACACTTTTGTTTTTACACATCATCAGTTCTTTGACACCAGCTACCCTGAGGTAGAGGCAGACTCCACAGGTTTAAGAGTACAGTCCCCAATAATACTGTCCCCATTTGAGATGCCAGTTACAAGTCCTGGAGTACCACCCACACTTTTGACTGACCAGTAATAAATTCAAAGGTTCCCATGACACTCTCAAAAAGGTCTTAATGACCCAGATAACAACAATGGTGTGGTCACTCACCTAGAGCCAAACATCCTGGAGTGTGAAGTTAAGTGGACCTTAGGAAGCATTACTATGAACAAAGCTAGTGAAGGTGATGGAATTCCAGCTGAGCTATTTCAAATCCTAAAAGAGGATGCTGTTAAAATGCTGCACTCAATTTGCCAGCAAATTTGGAGAACTCAGCCATGGACACGGGACTGGGAACAGTCAGTTTTCATTAAAATCCCAAAGAAGGGCAACATCAAGGAATGTTCAAACTACCATACAATTACACTCACTTCACATGCTAGCAAGGTAGTGTTCAAAATCCTTCAAAGTTAAAGTGCTAGTCATTCTGGTGGGCTACAGTCTATGGGGTCACAAAGAGCTGAACACACCTGAATGACTAGCACTTTAACT
>NW_011489944.1:0-927 GCF_000754665.1 Bison bison bison | reverse complement strand
CCTATGTCAGAAGCTTTCTCTATCTCCTTTATACTTTAATAAAACTTTATTACACAAAAGCTCTGAGCCTCATCTCTGGCCCCAGATTGAATTCTTCTCCTCCAGAGGCCAAGAATCCTGGCATCTTTTCATTCAGCAACAACCTTTCAGACCTACACTTAGTGTAAGACCAAGGACCTTACACCTAGTGCAAGGATACACCAAGGATACACCAAGGATCTTACACCTAGTGTAAGACCAAAGAAACACGCCTGAAGAAGTAGGCAGAAAGCAAACGGCAAAGAGAGCAAAGTGTCAGCAGAGCAGACACACGAGACAATCCATAAAGCAGTTTTCATAAGGTGGTTTCCAGAAAAACCCTATTCAGACGCCCAGCACTGCTGCAGCAGGAGGGAGCCTCCAAGGAGTAGCAGTTTTGAGATCCTAGATGGGAGGGAGCTGCTACCTGGGGCACAGATTCAGGAATCATCTTGGGAACTGAGAAGCTTGGCAGTATCCCAAAGAGAACTCCTATGTGAAGGGCCCCAAACAAACAGATTCCCTCCTCCTGTGTCTGTTATCTCCCCTTCCCCAGAGCTGCCCAGATTGGGGTTAATTCCTCTTACATCTCCAGGCAGCTGCAGCCTTGGATATCCCAACCCCTGCCCCAATTTCGAGCTGGTTTCACCAGCTGGAAAAGACAAAACAGTAGAGTGCCAACGAGGTGGGAGGAAGGGACTGTAGCTAACAGTTCTTATCTTCACACCTGCATTTCCTGATGCAAGACCACAGGTGTTCACGAACTGTCACTTCACAATGTCCTCTTTCTAGGCACCCCTGAAGCCAACTGCTTCCTCGTGTCCATCTCCCCTACCCAAAGAAACAGTCACGCCATGCTGGGTGGGGTGAGGGGCATTCAGAAAGCAGGAGGGAGCACGAAGGTCCCAG
>NW_011489943.1:16157-16587 GCF_000754665.1 Bison bison bison | reverse complement strand
GGCAAAAAAAAAAAAAAAAAAAAATACCAGCTAAGTAACATCTCAGTATCTAGGGTGTCATTTACCCGAACATAATTCATGGGATTTACATTGTTTAGATAGAAAGTCTGCAAATGGGGCCGTCAAGCAGTCCTCCCCTGGCTGTGTTGCATTTTGCTTTCTCCACCAAGACATGGAGTTTGTTTTTTCTCCCTCTGAATCTGGAGTGGCCCTGTGACTTGCTTTGACAGCAGAATGTGGTGGAAGATGCACGGTGGTTTCTGCTTTGTTCTCAGCACCATGAGCCACCATGTCAAAGTGTCTCCCCTGCTGGAGAGGAGCCACCAGTCCCCAGACTGACCAGGCACCCCAGGCTTGAGTGAAGCCATCTGGGAGGTTGCAGCCCCACCTGAACTCCCAGCTCAAGGCAGTCACAGGGTAGCACCAGCCA
>NW_011489943.1:11648-11855 GCF_000754665.1 Bison bison bison | reverse complement strand
ATGGCTCCTCAGAAATTATCTAATGTTTGAATTTGAAATATTTGAAATATTTTTCAGGTGACCAATCAGCTCCTTTCCATAACACTTGCTCTGGAAACCAATGAGTGCTTTTTACCACTGTGAAGGTTTTATTTCTAATTTCTATGAGCCCATCAAAGAACAATCCCCAGTACCACCTAAAAACACTGTTGTGGGGGAGGGCTCGAT
>NW_011489943.1:11160-11548 GCF_000754665.1 Bison bison bison | reverse complement strand
TCCCCTGGATCCGCACTCTTCTTGCCTGGACAATTTCATGGACAGAGGAGCCTGGGGGAAACTACCGTCCATGGGGGTCACAGAGAGTTGGACATGAGTGAGCAAAAATAGACATATAGATGTTTCTTTTAGAGTGATTTCTGGGTGCAAGCAGTTTGCTGCTGCTGCTGCTAAGTCGCTTCAGTCGTGCCGACTCTGTGCAACCTCACTTCATTATTATTTTAATCATGATTTTGTGAGCTTCTGACTTGGAAGTTTTACACTTGATCTTAGCCAAAAGGCCAAGGAGTGATGGCTTGGAAGTTTTAAGGACAAAGATGTAGCTTTCCAGTAGTTTTACTTTTCCTCATTTTTCTATACAAAATGCATGATGGAGTATTATTTCTGT
>NW_011489943.1:10530-11060 GCF_000754665.1 Bison bison bison | reverse complement strand
AAAAAACCTCAGGCAGCTCTCAGATATGGTTACACATTGAAAGCACTAGGGTGCTGCTGACATCATCCTGTCATGATCTGCCGGTCTGGACTGAACCCAAAGGACAAAGGGCACACACAATTTGTTGAGAAGAGTATTTATTGGGAGGATAGGCTTCTTGTGGACTGATGCACTTTTGACAGGGGATGTATAAAATCTAAGAACATTTAGCTACTTACTTCGTAAGCAACAAAGAGTATTGTTGATTTTCTCCTGGCTACAGAGAGAATATTGTTTGACCTAACCCTGATTGTACCATGGTTTAGTTCAGTTCAGTCCTTCAGTCGTGTCCAACTCTTTGCAACCCCACGGACTGTAGCACGCCAGGCCTCCCTGTGCATCAACTCCCAGAGTTTACTCAAACTCATGTACATTGAGTCAGTGATGCCATCCAGCCATCTCATCCTCTGTCATCCCCTTCTGCTCCTGCCCAGCATCAGGGTCTTTTCCAATGAGTCAGTTCTTCGCATCAGGTGGCCACAGTATTGGAG
>NW_011489943.1:5222-7466 GCF_000754665.1 Bison bison bison | reverse complement strand
TTTAGAAACATTCTTCATTCTGTCTACCACACTATGGCTTCTTCTAGACCACCAAATTAAAACAGGGTTTTAATGCTATGATTGGTTAAGTTTTATGAACTACAGATATAAAAGATAAAATGGATTATCAGGTAAGAAAAGAAAATCTTACTAGGTTTTCCCTCTAATAGAGCATTTTTGTTTTCAGTTTTTGTACTACCCAAACATGTTTAAGCAGCCTTCATCCTCTGACTCTAATAGGTGTGTTTCTATACAGCTCACAAATCATCTCACTCAAAATTATTTTGTGGATAATAATGGGTAACTAATAGAGGCTGACGACCCAAAATTGTCTCAAAAGTCACCTTTACGACAGTGAAGATTGAACAGTAAATAGAACCTGCAGGCTGGTGTAATTTACCTTGTGCCAAAGCAGAGCTCCAAAATGACTTATTAAATCATTCCACTGAAAGTTGTAAATCTGAATGAGAGAAGTACAAATCAATAGAAAAACAGTCAAGCACTTTACCACTTATGCTTTTTTATGACCTTTTAGAAGGATAAAGGTTGATGTCGCAAAGAAATTCCAGAACAGGAAGACTTGTAAAGACGACCTGGCTATGGTTTGCATTATTTTTAATTCACATTACTTTTGCTGTCACTAAACTGTTTGTTAATCTTTTTGGCTTGTATCAGAATATCCATGTATCATTATTCCTCATGCCCTGCCATGCAGAAGAATTTGGGAGTCAGAGAAGTTTGAAGATCTGCCAACTTCCCATTTGCCTATAAAGGACATTGTATGAAGGCATGGCCCTGGGTCTCCTGACCTTCCCGTGAAGTGTAAAGTCAGTGGAGTGAGGAAAGGAGCCTTGCCTGCCTCGGGCAATGATGCATGAAAGAAGACATGTGAATGATTAGATCAAATGGCCAGCCATTCAGCTTTCAAAAAGGGATTTCTGTGGAATATTTTCTTGAGTTTTAGGCATAGCCAATCCCTAGATCTCCACGCTTTAACTGAGATGTAATTCACACGCCATAACACTCACCATTTAAAAAATATAAAATTCTGTGTTTTTTAGTAAACTCACAGAGTGGGGCAATGATCGTGACTGTCTTAATTCCAGAAATTTCCATCACCCTGAAGAGACCTCAGCCCTATTAGCAGTCAGTTCCAATCCCCTCTTCTCCCCATCCTCTGACTACCACTAATCTACTGTTTCTATAGTTTGCCTCCTCTGGACATGTCACAGATGGAATCCTATGTGGTCATTTGTGTCTGCCTCCTGCTAGACCCCCAGTGTTACCAACTCTTGGGGGATCCCTGCTCTCTCCCTGCCTGACTGGAGGTCAATCCCAGCCTGGCAATCCACCTCCACAAAAGGTCAAAAGCATACATCCATCTCCTCAAGCTATAAGTGAATGGTTGACATTTTGGCCACAGTCATTTATGGTGATGAAAGAAAGGATTACACTGTAAGTCCCCCAGCAAACATGCCCCAATCCTCTTTTGCTGAAGCAGACCCTTCATTGCTTTTCCTTTGGTCCTCAGAAATATCCACCATCCCCTGAGACCACAATCAGACTGTTCAACACATGAACTCTTGCTTATTCACTCATTTATTGTAACTGTATTTGTTGGTGTGTGAGGACAGATGTAATACGTACGCTTTCGATGCCAGAGGTATATTGGCAACATTTCCAACCACAGCAAGGTGATCTGGGCTGGGCCCCTACTGGGTGCGCCAGTCTACATGCAAGAGGAGTAGAGCTGGGTAAGCATGTCATCCCACGTGTTGAAGATACTCACTGGGGACATACCTTCTGCTTACTGGTCCCACTATTTACACCAATCAGAGGGAAAGTTGAAGCAAAGAAATCGTCATTTACAAATTCACTTTGAGTTTAGAAGATGTATTCCAGGAAAGAGAGACATAGAAAATAGCATTGTTTTTATTGCTAAGTAGACACAACATAATTCAATCAGCTTAAAAATGCACTAAGGCTTTGTCCCAAATGAACATCTGGAGGAATCTGGCTTAAGCATAAGAGAAGCAGAAGCTAAAAAAAAGTGTCTCTCCAATTATTAACAAAGAAAGAAAGAAAAAAAAAAGATTTAACTGGTGTGTTGAAGAGTCTAATTTCATTCGGGTGTAGACATGACTTCCCCAAGTTACTGCTTTTAATCTTAATCTATTGAAACCCCTTTTCCCAATGGATATCAAGTCTCTTAACATCATCTTGCTAGATTTTATGTAATGATGG
>NW_011489943.1:1675-2572 GCF_000754665.1 Bison bison bison | reverse complement strand
AGGTGGTTGGTCACCTGGGGGATAACTATCAGGTACAAGTTTCCAGGAGAGGACCTGGGAAAAGCACAGAGAATGCTTTGTTGTTATATCTTCACACTCCGTTACCCACAGATCTGTACATTTGGAATTCCAGCAGAAATACACACACTTTGACACTCCCAAGCCGGCAGAAAGACACAGCTCATCAAGTGTCGCGTTTCTACCCCGGAGCTTCCCATGCATTTGGCACCTCTGGAGCTGCCTCACAGCTGGACCAGAAAATGGGAAGAAACCAAACATGGAACAGGACAATGACAAGAAGCCAATGTGGAGGTCCTAAAGCCATCCCACCTTCTTTGGCAACATGGAGACAGTCCTAATCACCTACAATTAAGACAGATTGTGTGAAGATGAAAAAAAAATGCCACTGTATCAAATAAACACAAACTCATAAAAATAAACAAGGAAAGAGGACTTAAAATTGGGAAAATATTCGATTTTCTAATTTTCAATAGCTTCTACCTGTAAATTAGCTGTAACTGTTTTGTCATTCTGCCCCTTCTCCTTTCTTGGAAATTCTGCTGTTTTAGACAATGAAGTAATAAAAGATGTTTTGAGAAAGGTTACCACTGTGTCAAGATTCTCTAAGATTCTGCTATGTTACAGTCACTCTGGAAACTAATTTCACCCACTGAATCAAGTGAAAATAGACTTCAGCCCTGGAAACTGCCTGCTTTTCCTTCACTTTGAATTCCAGAAGTGTGGGTGGATTGGGGGCTTTTGTTAAAGTAACAGTTGAATTTCAAAACTCTCTGATGAGCTTCCACAGAAATATTTCAGCAAATTATAGGTCTATTCTACCTAGTTGCTGCTTTGCCTTTTGGGATCTGCCAAGTTTAATCTGGAAATAGTTGGGTC
>NW_011489943.1:730-1575 GCF_000754665.1 Bison bison bison | reverse complement strand
ATCATTTCTCTTAACTCCAAAGGAGACACCAAAATCAGACCTACAAATGTAGGTACATGGAACAAAGAAAAGTCACATGCTTAAGGTACTCTTGAATAAAATACATAAAATTAAATAGTTATCAATCTCAATCACTTCTTTAGAAAATTAATTTTCTCCTCACATGGCTATCCAACTGGATTCTTCCAGTGACACAAAAAAATTTTACCTCCATACCCTTTGTTTAGAAACCAGATAAACTATGAAAAAAATGAAATAGCTCCAACTCCCCATATTACAATTACTATTAGAACCAACTATACTTAGGTAATACTGCAGAGCTAGCTTCTACATCTGCTGAAGACAAGTTCAAAAAAGTCATATATACGGTGGCAGAGTAAGTTTTGACAAAGTAATAACAATACCTCAGAAAGAGATCAAAGTGCTTCAGTAAAGCCTTCAGATTCTTCTCAGAAAAGGACATCTTTCCAAGGATTTCTGGAAGTTTCACTGCATTAAAAAGAAAGCAAAATCATTTACAACTGGCAGAATCTGGCGATCAGTAGGAGATCCTCTGGGTCCCTGTGATCTTATTCAAACTGAAACTAACATCTATGCTGCCAAACAAAACCAAAACTCTTACTGAACATAGAGTAGTAAGTACAAATATTACAAACACAATTTGTATGAAGTTTAAGATTCATTGTTTTTAAGAGATCAACATTCAGTGATTTTTCTTAGACCCCCAAATTACCACAAGATGTACCTAAGCCTACAGCTGTTAAAATTAAAGTGGAAAATAAAAAAGGTAAGAAGAAAGCAGGGCAAAGGATTTCTTACCAAACAAAAGCAGCAAGTGGTGTGCC
>NW_011489943.1:0-630 GCF_000754665.1 Bison bison bison | reverse complement strand
AGGGCTCAAATAGGCTCACATGGGCCGCATTAACTAGTATGCTAAGTAATTAGCTTCCTGTTTGTTTCCCTGGCCTCCTCCCAACTGTCCTTATTCCTAAAAAGGTAAGGATATACCCCTGCAATACCTTCTTCAGTAAAAACCAAGTCAAATTCATTTGAGGTAACTCTTTCTTCTTTGATTGTACCTTTTTTATAGCAACTCTCAATCCACTGATTCTGTAGTTGACACGTTTGGATATATTTTCATAACCCATTACAGCTGAACAGTATGGGGATTGGGGCTCCAACCCTCTACAGAGTTGAAAATCCCTGCATAACGATTTTATTAGTTGGGCCCTCCGTATTCACTATTCCTCCCAATTCACAGATGCAACCAGCCACATGGATCATGTAGTGCTAAGTGTTTACTATTAAAGAAAATCCACATGTAAGTGGATTTGTGCACTTCAAACCCATGTTGTTCAAGGGTCAGCTGTACCATTTTATTTGTAAATCTTTGTACGTAACCTCCTAAAACCCTAATTTCTATTTTGTTTTGGGCATAGCTCAGAATTAGAAGGCTCTCCTGTGCTAACTAGTGGCTGTCTCATTTTGGCATTATTTGATTTCAGTGTAACAAAATGTTTAT
>NW_011489942.1:10094-10293 GCF_000754665.1 Bison bison bison | reverse complement strand
TTCAGCTTTTCCTTAGTGAACAGAATAGGGTCTGAGGTATTTTCAGTGCTCAATAAATGTCGTGTACTCACATACTATAGACTGTGCTTCATTTAGGTTTTGAAATGGCTTTATATTATAGACAATTTTAAACATAAAACTGTAAAAGGAAGAGTACAGTGACTTTGTGTGTGTTGCTGCTGCTACTCTATGTGTGCTT
>NW_011489942.1:5154-5644 GCF_000754665.1 Bison bison bison | reverse complement strand
GGATAGGCATGGTCTCATTTGTATAATAGGAAGGTTAATCTAACAATAAGACCAAATCTGGATTACAGAAGCAAGATGCACATAATGAAACTTTGAAATAGTCTAGATGGAAAAAATGAGGATTTCAGTTTCTCTGCTCACTGCCAGTGTGACCTTTGCATACAGGTCTTTCTGAACTCAGATGGGGGATGAGGGTTCAACTTTGTATTTGCATGCTTTACTCCTGTTTTGCAATTTTGGGTGGAAAGCAGGTAAAGGGGAGAAAGATGTATTTGGCTTAGAAGAGAGTATATATAATGAAATAATTTAAAAATCCATATGCCAGTGTCAAATACAAATCTAAAACAAAGGAATGATTAGGTAAACTATAGTCACTCCATTTATGGAATTTTATGCAAGTACTAGAAAAAAGATTATGAAGAATTTTTATAGATTGCCAAAATCCGCTGGATCATGGAAAAAGCAAGAGAGTTCCATAAAAACATCTATT
>NW_011489942.1:4467-5054 GCF_000754665.1 Bison bison bison | reverse complement strand
AAAATATTCTTCCTCCAGATATTCACATGGCTCACCCCTTCACTTCCTTTTATTTTTCCTGCTCAAATGCCATCTTATTGGAAATGTCTACCTTGACTACACTATAAAAGGAACATATGGTTGTATATATACACACATACACACAGACATCAATTACTCATTGTCCCTTTACCTTGTTTTAATTTACCTATCACAGAGCCGTTTATTTAGTTGTCAAGGTTTTTCTTCCCTTCCTGGAATGTAAGCTTCGTGAAAGTAGGGACCTTTTCTGTTTTGTTTAATCAAGTGTCTACCCTCAAGGAGAAATCCATCTAGTGGAAGAGCTAGTCATATATTTTGTAACACAAGGCAGAGTCAAATTATAGAAGCAAGAATTTTTCATTCTGACTAAGAGGCTCAGTGAAAATGTCATTCACTTACTAGGTGGCATTACATCTTGACTTTGAAGGATACTAATCATTTTGATAGCTGGAGAATGATGGCAGAAGTGGCTGAGGTCAAAGAAATAACAATAGGGTAAGAGAGTATAAGAATTCATTAACCACACTGTGCATTCAAGGCTGGTGGATTGGAGAGTCATAAATAAA
>NW_011489942.1:0-700 GCF_000754665.1 Bison bison bison | reverse complement strand
AGGAGAACAAAGGCACCTATAAACCCAAATTCACAGTCTTTCATCTTTTAGGTGGTCTTTGTAACTTGTGATCATTACTTATCCATTTTGAGAAAACATGTAAATGTTGCTGTCAACTACTACTTAAGTAAGTCTTTCCTAAAGTATGGTCTTGGCCCTGGCTGAGTACTAAATGAGATTAGAAATCTGCAAATACCATGATTCTGCAAGTTTTCTGTTTTAAAAATGGATAAGAAAAGAGATGTTGGAAACTACCAAAGAAAACCAAGTTGAAATAGAAGCAAGGCCAAACAGTCATGACCTGAAAGGGGCAGAGCTCTGTACTGAAGTGGAAAAGCTGTTGTGGAGTGAGGCAAAGACAAATTGAGAAGGAAGTGGGTTAATTAAGGCGATGGGCACAAAGAATCCAAATGTATTCTCATGGTAGTTCTATACTTTTCCTTCAGTCCTTAGAAATGTTCATCAATTTTTGTATTCTTTATATTTTTGTTCTTGCGAATAACAGTACCCTTACATGAAGACTGACTTTCTAAAATGCCCTGACCTCTAGAATTGTTCTCTAAAAGATAATCAAAGTCTAATAGAACATTGTGACAATCATCTAGTGATATATTTGTTTTATAGATGAGGAAACTGAGGCCCATTGGAGAGGCTGGGACCCAGTCATCTGACTCTTTGTTCAGTGCACGTGGCCCAGCAC
>NW_011489941.1:14928-15384 GCF_000754665.1 Bison bison bison | reverse complement strand
GGTTTGCTAAATAAATGACTGAGTAGCACACTGCCAGCAAAATTAAAATCTGATCTTAACTGAAAATCAATTAGCACAAAAGTTGACAAGGTGCCTGAAATCCTTTCTGGAATGATGTAGAAAATAAAATTAATAAAATTGATGAGATTAATTTCTTCTCAACAGTCTCTTGATTCTTAAAGTATCAATACAATATCCTTAAACTGATCTTATACTGAAAGTGAGTTCTGAAAACCTGATTTTTTCCACTATTACTAACCTGTGATATTTAACTAACCTGTGAAAGCATGACATGTAATCTGAGATACTTCTGCATGAAGTTAGCCATTTATACAAGGAATTCAGCAGAGTCATTAGGAACTTCAACCTAAGTTAGAATTCTAGCTCTGTCAAGTAACTTTGGGTAAATTATACAACCTTTAAGATTCACCATCTTAAAAAGGAGAATAACTGTGA
>NW_011489941.1:9424-12795 GCF_000754665.1 Bison bison bison | reverse complement strand
TCCAAGTAACATGACTTTCACCAACGTTAGATGTAACTGCATCAACAAACCACCAGTATCTACTAATGAATCCATGGTTAAGTATAAAACTCTGACGAGGCCACTTTGAAATGAATCTCATGTTGGAAACCAAAGCTCCAAGCCAGCCATTGAGGAAGGTTTCCACCAGTTCTCAAAGGATATTTACCTGTAGCCAGTGGCATTTCTGTCTTCCTAGTTAAGATACAACAAAGAGAAGTGTTCCATTCCAGGTGAGTGGGGAAGTGGGTAAGAAATAAGGAGATAATAGTTGTTTGGATCAGGTGGAAATGTATCAAGCAAACGGTTCACACTGCTACACACTCATTAACTGGCCATAAGGCAACTATTTTTGTTGTTGTTTTTATTCGTAAATCGACAATTTTTTTGTGTCATTCAGTTGCTCAGTTGTGTCTGACTCTCTGCAGCCCCATGGACTACAGCACACCAGGCTCCCCTGTCCCTCACTATCCCCTGGAGTTTGCTCAGATTCATGAGAGTGCAACTATTATCACCCATTAAAATCCAAGTCCTCTTTCACTTGGATTTATAGACAGAAAATTCTGACTGCCAAAGTGCCATAACTTTCTCTTTTCAAAGCATAAGGGGGCTCAGTGAGGTTTTATATTTAATGTTTACATACACTTCAGTTCAACAGTGCATCCTGGCTGTGTCCTCACTTCTGTATTTATAGGAATCTGTAAGGGAGGTGTTAAAACAGCTATGAGACTCACGTCCTCCTGCTCATTGTGGAAAATCACACAAGCAGTAGATTTGCAGCTGCAGCCACACGGCAGAAGGTAAATGAGAAAGTCAAACATGATCTTGTAAGAAAAATATCCTAGAATTATAAGCTGATCCTCCTTTAAGCTATTGCTGCACTTCTGGGAAAAATAAAAAACGGTCAGATTTTTGTCAGTCAAATCATTTCAAAATCATGTAATGGAACTCACTTTTTAAAGTGAATCTCCCCAAAGCTAGCTGCCTAGATCTGCTGTTTGGATAAATCTAAATAAAACTGTGTATTTAAAAAAAATTTTAACCTCTTGACGTCCTCCCCATTTTTTCAATGGGGGAGGTAGAAGAAGAAGGTGAGTAAATACTAATAAAGTTGTCCAAACAGCTTATCTGAATAGGCTCTATTTTTTCCGCATGTCTCTCCTTAAAGCTCCAAAGTGTGTTTTTTGACGCAATTGTGGGGAATCTTAACATGTCATTACCTGTGGTCACTCATTTACCAAACATTGGGCTGTGAAGTATCAACTTCCTTATCTGCTCTTGGCACAATTATCCCTACTTCGTTTGTCTAGTTCCCCTGAGACAAGATGCCACAGTATATTTAGCTTGGAAATTTTCTCACAACACATACCCACAAGAGAAGCAGTACATGTATGCTCAGGAAAGAACAGGATTTGGAGCCTCAAACCTAGATTTCAGTCCTGGCTTTGTGCCTAACCAGCTCTGTAACCACAGACATGCTACTTAATCTCTCTTAAATGCAATGGCCTTCCCTGTAAAATGGATGGTTCTAAACCAATGAGAAAATGCATGTGGAAGTGATTTGTAAATATAAGGGAGTATAAAAATAGTATTGATTGTTCTCATTCTAGAACTCGAAATGGGATTTCCACCTTGTGCTCACTAAGGGTGGGAAGGGGCAAACATGGCCTTTGAAGAGCCTTCTGGTGGTCTGTAGAAGGCCATGGTCTGGAATGTTAAGTGTCATTCTGGCTTTAAGACTGAAGGACTGACCCTGCAACCCTTATTTACATGAATCCTTCAATGACTTTTCATGAGTCTAAACTAGAAAGTCAGCTCCTTTTTGCACAGAGCTCCTTCCTGAGGATTCTGAACCTTTCCCTCTCCTGACAAAAGATGTGTCTTTCCCAAGAGGGGACGAGAAACACAGGAGGAGGTTTAATTTCATGTAGCCTGCATCTTCTGAACCACCAGAACCCACTGGTCAGACATTGGAGGCCATTGATGATTCATGCCAATTTCAAGAACATGTTGTTATAACTGTTTGCATCTTCCTCACTGAGTGAAGGTTTTAAATAGCTGGAAATCACCACCACACCTAGGAAATGAGATTTTTCCCAGTTTGAATAACAGTTATAGGCAAAGTATACAATATTACTTGTGAGGTACAATGACATATTAGCTAATGTTAAAAAATGAAAGACACCCATTACGAGAATGCAGTGGATATTTTTAAGGATTATTAGATTCATTCTGAATGTAATTCAGATGTGGAAATCTTATTATTTTTAAAAGCACAATTACTAAAAGGACTAATGCATGTATCACTCCCTGTTCCCCCCTAGTAGCATTAATAGAACACAAAGAGCTAACTCCTGTTGCAGTCTCAAGAACTTGAGTAAGCATAACGTTTATAAGTTTCTTCTCCTATTTAGAAACTTGTAGGTACCCGAAATAAAACTGAAAGAAGTTCCAGCTGACCATGGGAGAGGTTCAGTCCGAATTTTTTTGAGGTGGTGTTGGTTGTAATCCAATTGATGTTGACATGTTTCTATCTAGAATCAAGACAAGGCATTCAACACTATGATACATATGTTATATAATAATTGCCATGATTATACCTGTGAACAAATTGCAGATATTACATTTATATTTGATTTGGTTTCTTGACTTTCATCCCCAAAAGAAGAGTAAGAAACTTGAAGGTGTGGAGAAAAGGGAACCCTTATACACTGTTGGTGGGAATGTAAATTGGCGTAGCCACTATAGAAAATAGTATGGAGGTTCCTTCAAAAATAAAAATAGAGCTACCATGTGATCCAGCAGTCCCCCTCCTGGGCATGTACTTAGAAAAGGTGAAAACTCTAATTTGAAAAGATACATGCACCCTAATATTCATTGCAGCACTATTTACAATAGCCAAGACATGGAAGCAACCTAAGTGTCCATCGACAGATGAATGAATAAAGAAGATGTGGTACATATACACAATGGAATATTTGTTGCTATTGTTCAGTCACTGTCGGACATGTAGCATACCAGGCTCTTTTGTTCTCCACTATCTCCCAGAGTTTGCTCAAATTCATGTCCACTGTGTCGGTGATGCTATCTAACCATCTCATCCTCTGCCACTCCCTTTTCCTTTTGCCTTCAATCTTTCCCAGCATCAGGGTCTTTTCCAATGAGTTGGCTCTTCGAATCAGGTGGCCAAAGTATTGCAGCTTCAGTTTCAGCCATCAGTCCTTCCAGTGAATATTCAGGGTTGATTTCCTTCAGAATTGACTGGTTTGATCTCCTTGCTCTCAAAGGGACTCTCAAGAGTCTTCTCCAACACCACAGTTCAAAAGCATCAATTTTTCAGTGCTCAACCTTCT
>NW_011489941.1:6594-8559 GCF_000754665.1 Bison bison bison | reverse complement strand
TATATATATGTATATATATATTTATATATATATATATATATCTGAATCATTTTGCTGTATACCTGGAATACTGTTAAAGTAACCATACTTCAATTTAAAAGAGAAAAATTTTAAAGAAACTTTAATACATGTATTTTAATGTGCTTCTTAGTATTTGTAACCCCTTTCTTAATTGAGTATCTGTTAGATTGTCTTGCTTGGCTCCCCTCTGTCTTCCTTTCCTGGGTCCTGCCCCTCCCTCCTCAGTCCACATGCTTATAGGGGTGGCTACTGGCAGCTGTGTACAGTTTGTACAACGTGACTCTCACTTCCTTGACCACAGGTGACTAGTCCAGGGGTGAGCAATCGTCCATGAATTTGGAATTGAGACTAAGAGAAGATTGGTCTCACTCTGGTTAGCTGAGCCTATAATACAAATGCAGCTGGGAGGAATAGTCATCTACTATCTGCAGACCAGGGAGCAGAGAAAGAAAGATTCATGCTGACATGAAAAGAGAGGCAGAGACAAGAAGGAGTGAAAGAAAATTCCTGACTGCTAACCCAGTGCCTGGTCCCAGGTCATTCCTGAAGTCTGGCTACATTCTTATCCCTGGGTTCCTTGACAACCTCAGGGTCTGTAGAATAAATTCCTCCTTTTTGCCTAAACCAGCTAAAGTAGGTCTCTAGTCCTTACAAGCAAGAGTCCAAATGACTGCACTTTCAAATTTTAATTTTGGCATTCTTCACTTTTGAAAGAAATATACTTACTGTAAAGCAAAAAGAATTTGCACTCAAAGGTCCATCTAGGCAGGAATGATCCTGGCACACCACAGCATCTGGCATATACTTTGTAGTAGGTCCTCATAAAATGTGTGCTAAATGAATGGATAGAGGCATTTGTTCCAAATTACCATGCATGAGCTCTAGCTGAGATTCAGATAAGGCTCAGTACCCAAGAATTTATGACTTTCCATTTTCTAAATCTTACTGCTAAAAAATAAAAATATTAAAACAGCTACACTTAACCATTATCCCACTACTTTCAAAGCTAGATGAAAGACAGAATTGCATGGTGCATGCGTGCTAAGTTATGTCCAAGTCTTTGCAACCCCATGGACTGCAGCCCGCCAGGCTCCTCTGTCCATAGGATTTTCCAGGCAAGAATATTAAAGTGGATTGCCATTTCCTTCTCCAGGGAATGTTCCTGACCCACAGATTGAACCTGTGTCTCCTGCATCTCCTGCATTGGCAGGCAGATTCTTTACCACCAAGCCACCTGGGAAGCCCAGAACTGCATGGTAGTTACAAACAATGGCACTGGAATCAGACTGATTATATTTGAAACACAGCCCTGCCCTCAGGCCTCTCTAGGTCTCAGTTTCCTCATCTATAAAATGGGAATAAGAGAAGTATATATCAGACATTTGCAGGATTACAGAAGGTTGTCCATGAACTGTAGTATACAGTAAGTGTTCAATAAATGTGAATGACTTACGATGATCTGGGGCCAACTTTTAAAAAATAAGAGCAATCTGTAGGAATTTCACTTAGTATACTCATTTTGATGAGCTGCTGTTCTTATCACTGATCCAACTCTTCTTTATGACTTTCTGCAGGACAGCTTGGTGGTAGGCTTCTTCAGGCATACCCACCTGGGTACCAGCATCTTTGCCTCATCTATTGACAATCCTTTGAGGAATCCCAAACATGCTGTTCTCTTCAGGCCCCTCTAATCAATTTTTCAGGTTTTAAAAGTCTGTGATGTAAAAAAATGTGATATTTTCTCCCATCACAGGATTTTCTGCCATTCTCCAAATCTATTTAAAATGTTCTTGAAATCATGTTCCTTATGTGTGTTTTTTAGTCTTTACCTACTAAAGTATGTAGGGATAAAATGAGGTATTGTGGGTTTGCTTTAAAATAATAGTGAAGGAGAGTGAGTTAGGGTAGGGATGAACAGGCATAGTCATGAAAACTAGGTGATTG
>NW_011489941.1:4653-6159 GCF_000754665.1 Bison bison bison | reverse complement strand
GGGTAGCCTATCCCTTCTCCAGGGAATCTTCCTGACCCAGGAATTGAACCAGGGTCTCCTGCATTGCAGATGGATTCTTTACCAACTGAGCTATCAGGGAAGCCCAATGGGTTAGTGAATACCCATTAAAAGACACACATGCAACATAAGTCAATCAAAAGCTATAGGAAAGACTGTCTCTACCTTCGATCAGGAGGATTTTTCATTTATGCCTTATTGTCATTGCCGGGAGAAGGGAATGGCAACCCACTCCAGTATTCTTGCCTGGAGAATTCCATGGACAGGGGAGCCAGGTAGGCTACAGTCCATGGGGTCACAAAGAGTCTGACACGACTGAGAAACTAACACTACAGTCAATGAGCCAAAGTTATCATAGCAACAGTAATGGTATGTTACTAACAAGAGCCTTCTCCCAATGTTTAACCTTGGTTGCAAGCTTTGCAGAAGGTTCCTGCCATGGCATTGCTGACAATAGCAGGCATCAGTTATGTGGCCTTAAATGACTAAGGACCAAGTTAGAGCATCAGGAAGTGGCTGCCACTCTCTAATGAGGGCATTCAGGAAGAGTGGATAAATTAGAAAGAAAATAATTATAAACTGGACTGTGATCAGCACCTTTATATAGCCATCAGTGCTAATCATCTGTCTTCAGGGCCCAGTGGAATTGGGGACTGGTTTTCATGGGCAGTGCTTTTCATCCAAAGACACAGGCTTTCAGCTATGTTGCTGGTAGTGAGGTTCCACAGCCACCCTCTCCTTCTCACCCACCCCCCAGTCCCTTGGAGCAAACACATGTGGAAAACCAGCTGGTAGGGTTGAAAAAGCAGGGTAGGGCCAAAGAAGGGGGCAAAGCTAACTGCTCCCCATGGGATCCAGCCCTGACCTTGACCTCATTAGCTCCAGGTTCCGACTGAACTAAATCAGCCCAGATGGCTTTAGGAATAAGGTAAAGATCGACTTCAGGAAAAAACGGAGAAATAAATTAACAGCTTGCTAGCCTTAAAAGGATCAGGAGGTATGGTAAGGAAGACATTCTAGTGGATTTTCATAGTGAAAACTTGCCAGAACATTTCAAGTTCCATATGTTTTACTGTGATTACTATTATTTTCAACTAAAGATGTGAAATTTAACTTATTTTCTCCAAAGAGAAGTACTAAAATTCTAATTTTATAATTTTAGATTTTTAAAAAAATAAGACCCCTGAAGCCTTTCCTTTGAATAAAATGCATTTGTCCTGATACACTTTTCAAGGGAAGAAATAGAACTAATATTCACTGAGTATCAGTTCCCACTATCACCTTTCATTCTCACACTAATGTCTCAACCAGCAAGGTGTTATTATTGTCGACCTTGAAACCTGAGGTCAAGAGAGGTTAACTAATTTGCCCAAGGTCATACATATATATATATATATATTAATAGTTCAGTTCAGTCATTCAGTCGTGTCCGACTCTTTGTGACCCCATAAATCGCAGCACGCCAGGCCTCCCTGTCCATCACCAACT
>NW_011489941.1:907-1591 GCF_000754665.1 Bison bison bison | reverse complement strand
ACTTCCAATTTGCCTTGATTCATGGACCTAACATTCCAGGTTCCTATGCAATATTGCTCTTTACAGCATCAAACCTTGCTTCTATCACCAGTCCCATCTACAACTGGGTGTTGTTTTTGCTTTGGCTCCATCCCTTAAATCTTTCTGGAGTTATTTCTCCACTGATCTCCAGTCGCATATTGGGCACCTACTGACACCATCATCTTTCAGTGTCCTATCTTTTTGCCTTTTCATACTGTTCATGGGGCTCTCAAGGCAAGAATGCTGAAGTGGTTTGCCATTCCCTTCTCCAGTGGACCACACTTCATCAGAACTCTCCACCACGACCCGTCCATCTTGGGTGGCCTTACAGGGCATGGCTCATAGTTTCATTGTGTTAGACAAGGCTGTGGTCCATGTGATTAGATTGGTTAATTTTCTGTGATTATGGTTTTCAGTCTGATGGTGATCCCTCTGACAGAGAAGAATAAGAGGCTTATGGAAGCTTCCTGATGGGAGAGACTGACTGAGGGGAAACTGGGTCTTGTTCTAATGGGCAGGGCCATACTCAGTAAATCTTTAATCCAATTTTCTGTTGATGGGTGGAGCTGTGTTCCCTCCCTGCTGTTAACCTGGGGCCAAACTATGGTGGAGGTAATGAAGATAATGGTGATCTCCTTCAAAAGATCCCATGCATGTACTACT
>NW_011489941.1:0-807 GCF_000754665.1 Bison bison bison | reverse complement strand
TTAATGGCCACCTCCTCCAAGAGGGCTTATGCCAAACCCAAGTCTGCTGCACCCAGAGCCCCTGCCCCTGCGGCAGTCCACTGCTGAACCGTACCTCCACAGGAGATGCTCAAACACAGTTCTTTCTCAGTCTTTGTGAGGTCCCTGGGTCCTGGTGTGCACAAGGTTTGTTTGAGCCCTCTGAGTGTCTCTGGCAGGAATGGGGTTTGATTCTAAAGGTGAATTCACCCTCTAACTGTCTTGCTGGGGCTTCTCCTTTGCCCTTGAACTGGTCATAGCAAACACCCTCTTCCAACAACACAAGAGAAGACTCTACACATGGATATCACCAGATGGTCAACATCAAAATCAGACTGATTATATTCTTTGCAGCCAAAAATGGAGAAGCTCTATACAGTCAGCAAAAACAAGACTGGGAGCTGACTGTGACTCAGACCATGAAATCTTTATTGCAAAATTCAGACTTAAATTGAAAAAAGTAGGGAAAGCCACTAGACAATTAAGGTATGATTTAAATCAAATCCCTTACAATTATACAGTGAAAGTGACAAATATATTTAAGGGACTAGATCTGACAGACAGAGTGCCTGATGAACTATGGATGGAGGTTCAGGAGATTGTACAGGAGACAGGGATAAAGACCACCCCCAAGAAAAAGAAATGCAAAAAAGCAAAATGGTGATCTGAGGAGGCCTTACAAATAGCTGTGAAAAGAAGAAAAGCAAAAAGCAGAGGAGAATAGGAAAGATATACCCATTTGAATTCAGAGTTCCAAAGAATAGCAAGGAGAGATAAGAAAGCCTTCCT
>NW_011489940.1:5478-6039 GCF_000754665.1 Bison bison bison | reverse complement strand
GCAAATTCCAGTTGGCTATCTATTTTACATATGGTAATGTAAGTTTCCATGTTACTCTTTCCATACATCTCGCCCTCTCCTCCCCTCTCCCCATGTCCATAAGTTTATTCTCTATGTCTGTTTCTCCATTGCTGACCTGTAAATAAATTCTTCAGTACCATTTTTCTAGATTCCGTATATATGTGTTAGAATATGACACTTATCTTTCTCTTTCTGACTCACTTTACTCTGTGTAATAGGTTCTAGGTTCATCCACCTTATCAGAACTGACTCAAATGCGTTCCTTTTTATGACTGAGCAATATTCCATTGTGTATATGTACCACAACTTCTTTATCCATGCATCTGTCGATGGACATCTAGGTTTCTTCCATGTTCTAGCTATTGTAAATAGTGCTGCAATGAAAAATGGGATACATGTGTCTTTGTCAACCCTGGTTTCCTCAGGGTATATGCGTAGGAGTGGGATTGCTAGGTCATATGGTGGTTTTATTCCTAGTTTTTTAAGGAATCTCCATACCGTCTTCCATAGTGGCTGGATTAATTTACATTTCCACCAGCA
>NW_011489940.1:5076-5378 GCF_000754665.1 Bison bison bison | reverse complement strand
TTTTGGAAATTAATCCTTTGTCAGTTGTTTCATATGCTATTATTTTCTCCCATTCTGAGGGTTGTCCTTTCACCTTGCTTAGAGTTTCCTTTGCTGTGCTAAAACTTTTAAGTTTAATCAGGTCCCACTTGCTTACTTTTCTTTTTATTTTTGTTACTCTAGGAGGTGGATCATAGAGGATCTTGCTTTGATTTATGTCATTGAGTGTTCTGTCTATGTTTTCCTCTAAGAGTTGTATAGTTTCTGGTCTTACATTTAGGTCTTTAATCCATTTTGAGTTTATCTTTGTGTATGGTGTTAGG
>NW_011489940.1:506-1243 GCF_000754665.1 Bison bison bison | reverse complement strand
ACAGTAATTGTGTTGTTTGTCTCTGTATGTTTATTCTTTAATTCTTCCAGGTCTTTGTTAATTGATTCTTGCATTTTCTCCATTTTTCTTTCAAGGTTTTTTTAAAAATCATCTTTACTATCATTATTCTGAATTATATTTCAGGTAGTTTGCCTATTTACTCTTCATTCATTTGGACTTCTATGTTTCTAGTTTGTTCCTTCATTTGTGTAGCATTTCTCTGCCTTTTCATTACTATTGTTATTTTTTGACTTACGGTGTTTGAGGTCTCCTTTTCCCAGGCTTCAAGGTTGAATTCTTTCTTCCTTTTGTTTTCTGCCTTCCTAAGGTTGGTCCAGTGGTTTTTGTAAGCTTCTTATAGGGTGAGATTTGTGCTGAGTTTTTGTTTGTTTGTTTTTCCTCTGATGGGCAAGGCTGAGTGAGCTGGTAATCCTGTCTGTTGGTGACTGGGTTAGTATTTTTGTGTTGTTTGTTGTTTAGGTGAGATGTCCTACACAGGGTGCTACTGGTGGTGGGCGATGTCAAGTCTTGTGTTCCAGTGGTTTCCTTTGTGTGAATTCTCACTATTTTATACCCCCTAGAGTTAGCTCTCTGGTGGTCTAGGGTCTTGGAGTCAGTGCTCCCACTCCAAAGGCTCAGGGCTTGATCTCGAGTTTTGCGTGGGTCTATATATTCTTTTCTGCTGGTCAGGTACTCCTGTTTCTTCTCATCTGGTGTTCTGCATGCACTTCTGTCTG
>NW_011489940.1:0-406 GCF_000754665.1 Bison bison bison | reverse complement strand
TTATTCTCACACATATCTCCTGTGCAGTCTCTTCCTTCCCAGGCTTCTAGATCTATTGTTTGTCTATGTTGTCCTTTGTCCCAGGCTGCTGTGCCCAATACCTTTGTATTTAAAGACTTTTGGTAATATCCTCCCTGGAAGCTACCTGACTCTAGTGGAGACTTTGAGTCAAGCAAAATAAAAAGAAACCTTTTTACCAGTTCCTGAGGGAGCCTCTAGACAGGTTGAGATCTATAACACAATTCTTTAAAAGTAAGGTCCATATTGTTCCCTTTGGGACTATCAACTTGCATCAGTTGCTCCAGGTACTGTCCTCACAGCTGCTGCTGATCCAGGGTGTGGTGGATGGTAAGTGAATGATTTAAAACACCGTAGCACTTTCTTGCTGCTGCTGCTGCTAAGTCGC
>NW_011489939.1:10629-11419 GCF_000754665.1 Bison bison bison | reverse complement strand
GGTGGAAACAACTCAAATGTCCTTCAGTTGATGAATGGATAAACAAAATGGAATAGACAAACAAAATACCCATGCAATAGCCTGTTATTCAACCCTATAAAGGCTGAACCTTGAAAACGCTGTGCTAAGTGAAAGAGGCCAGACACAAAAGACCACATGTTGTATAAATTCCTCTACAATGCAACATCCAGAATAGACAAATGCATGGAGTGGCAAGGAGCTGGGAGGGGGGATGGGAAATGACTAGGGGAGTGACTGCTAATGGAGTTTATTTTGGGGTCATGAAAATGTGCTGGCATTAGATAGTGGTGATGGTTGCAACTGTGAATGTGCTAAAAACCTATGAATTATGCACTTTAAAGGGGTGAGTTTTATGGTAAGTGTACCACAATTAAAAACATAAACAGGTGTTAGTTAAGGCTATACTGGCAGTCATATTATATAAATGTATCAAATTAACATGCTACAATATATAAATGTATGAAGTCAAGATGTTCTACAAAAACATAACAAAACAAAGCTTGGAACTAAAATAATAAACAACAAAAACACAGGAGTTGGGGATGGGGTGGGAGAGCTTGTTTGGGAGAAGAATCAGTTCAGTTCAGTCGCTCAGTCATGTCCGACTCTTTGCGACCCGATGAACCCCAGCACGCCAGGCCTCCCTGTCCATCACCAACTCCCAGAGTTCACCCAAACCCATGGCCATCAAGTCAGTGACTCCATCCAACCATCTCATCCTCTGCCATCCCCTTCTCCTCCTGCCTTCAATCTTTCCCAGCATCAGGGT
>NW_011489939.1:9711-10529 GCF_000754665.1 Bison bison bison | reverse complement strand
TTCTGGTTTCCTCAGTGTGTATGCCCAGCAGTGGGATTGCTGGGTCATATGGCTAGTTCTAGTTCCAGTTTTTTAAGGAATCTCCACACTGTTCTCCATAGTGGCTGTACTAGTTTGCATTCCCACCAACAGTGTAAGAGGGTTCCCTTTTCTCCACACCCTCTCCAGCATTTATTGTTTGTAGACTTTTGGATAGCAGCCATTCTGACTGGCGTGAAACGGTGCATTTCTCTGATAATGAGTGATATTGAGTATCTTTTTGTGTTTGTTAGCCATCTGTATGCCTTTGGAGAAATGTCTGTTTAGTTCTTTGGCCCATTTTTTATCAGGTCGTTTATTTTTCTGGAATTGAGCTGCAGGAGTTGCTTGTATATTTTTGAGACTAATTTTTTGTCCATTGCTTTGTTTGTTATTATTTTCTCCCATTCTGAAGGCTGTCTTTTCACCTTGCATAGAGTTTCCTTTGTTGTGCAGAAGCTTTTAATTTTAATTAGGTCCCATTTGTGTATTTTTGCTTTTATTTTCAATATTCTGGGAGGTGGGTTATAGAGGATCCTGCTGTGGTTTATGTCAGAGAGTGTTTTGCCTATGTTCTCCTCTAGGAGTTTTATAGTTTCTGGTATTACGTTTAGATCTTTAATCCATTTTGAGTTTATTTTTGTGTATGGTGTTAGAAAGTGATCTAGTTTCATCCTTTTACAAGTGGTGAACCAGTTTTACCAGCATCACTTGTTAAAGAGATTGTCTTTTCTCCATTGTATATTCTTGCCTCCTTTGTCAAAGATAAGGTGTCCATATGTGCATGGATTTCTCTCTGG
>NW_011489939.1:5244-7094 GCF_000754665.1 Bison bison bison | reverse complement strand
GGAGTTCTCCAGAGATTCAAAAGGGAAGGGAAGAGAAGGAAAGGGATGAGAAGGATAGGGAAAGATAGAGAAGGGCCGGGAAGGATAGGGAACAGTAGGGAAGGATAGGGAAAGGTAGGGAAGGGCCGGGAAGGATAGGGAAAGGTAGGGAAGGGCCGGGAAGAATAGGAAATAATAGGGAAGGATCAGGAAGGATAGGGAAAGGTCAGGAAGTAAGAGGTTATTTTTAGCTGGGATGCTCAGAGGTGCCTGAACAGATTCTTGCATCGTACAGATGAGTCTTTGTAATATTGATGCAATCTGGACTAGGGGAGACATGGGTGAGAGAAGGTATGAAGGATCCATCCATTCATTCAAGAACAATTAACTAGAAACATATCAACCAAATATAATAAAGGAGCCTTGAAAATATCCTGATTAGAATAAACTGTGAAAAACATTTTTGAAACATCTGGGGGAATTCTGAAAGCTGACTGGGTACTTGTTGATATTAAGGGATTTTAGTTCATTGCTTTGAGGTGTAACAGTGATACTGCATTTATGTTTTTTCCCCTCATGTATTTATGTTTTAAAAAGGAAAATTTTTGTCTTTTAACAATATATACTGAAACATTTCTAGGTGGAATATGATGTGTTGCATTTGCTTTAAAAAAGGCCAGTGTGTGTGCACATGTCGGAGGAAACGGATAGGGCAATGTAAATGAAATAAAATTGGTGTTGATCATTGATGAAGGTGGATGTTGGGTACATATAAATTCATTATACTGTTTTCTCTATTTTGTATATGTTTATTTTTATAATGAAATATTTTAAAAGAAATGTTCATTGAATGCCTACCATGTTCCAAGTAACTAGAGGTATAATCAGGAAAGACACATTACCTGCCTTCAAGAAGCCTATGATCTGGTAGGGGAGAAGATCCCTGAAATCAGCAGGTGTGTAAACAATTACCTGCTGTACTCACAGCATAAACCAATTGCAATAGGAGAAACTAATTCTGACTGACTTGGTCAGGGCTTAATTGCAAGAGGAGGTAAGGTTTGACTGTTTCACTAGTAGAATTTACAGGGCTTGGTGACCTAGTGTATGTGAAAGAAGGAGTAGAAGGATATGGAAGTTTACCTTGGGCACCTGGGCAGTGATGGCAGTCCATTAACAAAGACAAGGGATACAGGAAGAGAAATAGGTCAGGGTGGGGCAGACATCAGCGGAATACCTGTGAAATGTAGAGATCTGCAGGAAGTCACCAAAACTGTGTTCTAGGCAGAAATAACAAAGGTTTCCAAAAGGGATGAACAAGGTATGTTTCAAAACCTCCTAGGCCCCAGGCTGATGGCCCCTAGGGTCTGAGAGGGGAGAAAGGGGAGGTAAGGCTGGCTGGAGAGGTAGCTGTGCTCAGTGGGAGTTAGGCTGGGCTCCGTCATTGCCACTATATGTGATGAGCAACAGTCAGTAGGTTTGAGGCCCCTTGTGGAAGGAGACACTTGAACTATGTGGGTTCCATTGCTAAGAGAAGTCATAAAGATGAAGGACTCAGCATCACTTTGTAAAAAGAATCATTTACCAGAAAGAAGGAGCCACTTCAGATGACCATAGTAAAAAGTGATTAACTCTCTTCTTTCATCATTTTGGAAGTAGAGTATACTGGTTTGGATTGTGGGCTCTGGAGCCATGCTGCTGCTGCTAAGTCAGATCAGTCGTGTCCGACTCTGTATGACCCCATAGACAGCAGCCCACCAGGCTCTCGTCCCTGGGATTCTCCAGGCAAGAATACTGGAGTGGGTTGCCATTTCCTTCTCCAGTGCATGAAAGTGAAAAGTGAAAAGTGAAAGTGAAGTCGCTCAGTCGTG
>NW_011489939.1:4345-5144 GCF_000754665.1 Bison bison bison | reverse complement strand
TCTGCTGGAGCCATGCTACTTGGTTTTAAATCCTGGCTACAAAGTTGCTTGACCTCTGTGAGCCTCCGTTTTCTCACCTGTACAGTGGAGATATTATCTAACATGAAGAGCGGGGTCACTGCTCCTTTCACCTGGGTCCTGGTGCGCACAAAGTTTTGTTTGTGCCCTCCAAGAGTCTGTTTCCCCAGTCCTGTGGAAGTTCTGTAATCAAATTCCACTGGCCTCCAAAGTAAAATTCTCTGCGGGTTCTCAGTCCCTCTGCTACATCCCCAGGTTGGGAAATTTATTGTGGGTCCTAGAAGTTTCTTAACAGTGCAAGAATTTCTTTGGTATAATTGTTCTGCACTTTGTGGGTCGTCTGCTTGGTGGCTCTATGGTGGGGTTAATGGCAACCTCCTCCAAGAGGGCTTAAGCCACAGGCTGTGTGATCCTGGGAGCTTCACCCAGAGCCCCTGCCCCTGAAGCAGGCCACTGCTGACCCATACCTCCATAGGAGACTCAAACACAGGTCTGGCTCAGTCTTGCCTGTGAGTGTCCAGGAGTATCCAGTGGAGGTGTGGGTCAGTGGTGGCCTGCTACAGGGTTGTGTGCACTGAGTGTGGCAGTGTGGGCACAGAACCTTTTGAAGGAGGTCGTCATTATCTTCATTACCTCCATAGTTTGGTCTCAGGGCTTCCCTGGTGGCTTAGAGGTTAAAGCATCTGCCTGCAATGTGGGAGACCCGGGTTTGATCCCTGGGTCAGGAAGATCTCCTGGAGAAGGGAATGGCAACCCACTCCAGTATTCTTGCCTGGGAAAT
>NW_011489939.1:0-949 GCF_000754665.1 Bison bison bison | reverse complement strand
TGAAGGCAGGAGGAGAAGGGGATGACAGAGGAAGAGATGGTTGGATGGCATCACCGACTCGATGGACATGAGTTTGAGCAAGCTCCGGGAGTTGGTGACGGACAGGGAAGCCTGGCGTGCTGCAGTCCAGGGGGTCGCAAAGAGTTGGACACGACTGAGCAACTGAACTGAACTGAAGAGTAAATAAAATGAGGAATAAATAAAATGATGCATATAAATTGTCTGGTAGGTAATACACTTTCAATAACAGAATCATTTGTCAGCCCGTACTTTTTGAAGACAAGGCAAGGGAGTTGATAACTTCATATGCTAATAAATGCTTCATATTTCCTTCCCAGGGTGCTTTAAATTCTGTCGAAATCTAAGACCCTTGTCCTCGGGCCTATTTCATTACTCAAACAGAAATGAAAAAGATCAGATCTGAGATCATACCATCTGATTTTAGTCTGTTTAATTTCTTTTTTGCTTCTTGATGCTGAAGACAGTACCAGAATGTAGCACACAAGTCCACAATTTGGGCAGCCTCTTTCCTTTTATCTGTTTTGCTTATTCTGCAACACAGTCTCCCACATATTTTAAGTGGAACAATGTGTTTCCATGACCCACAAAAGTTGAGTTCAAATCCAAGGAGATGAAGTGTTAAGAGGCAGATAGGACTGGTCTAGGGTGTAGGTCAAGCATGGGCAATGTGGGAGATCTGGACCTTGCATCTAGTAGGAGCAGGACACAAACATCTGCGGAAGGGAGGAAAGAGTGTGGGCAGAAGAAGGAAGGGGGGAAGGAAGGATGGAGAAACGAAGTGGGGAAGAAAAAAAGGATCTTGTGAGGAATGAACCACAAGTAACGCTTGTTGAATGCCAAGTGGCTAGACAGCTGGAAGGTTCTCTGGGAGAGGGCCCTTCCTAGAGCCCTCCCTCTTGGATGCCTCTGGGCTGTTTAGAAGTTGGGT
>NW_011489938.1:14362-15025 GCF_000754665.1 Bison bison bison | reverse complement strand
CTGTGAAAGTGCTGCACTCAATATGCCAGCAAATTTGGAAAACTCAGCAGTGGCCACAGGACTGGAAAAGGTCAGTTTTCATTCCAATCCCAAAGAAAAGCAATGCTAAAGAATGCTCAAACTGCCACACAATTGCACTCATCTGACACGCTAGTAAAGTAATGCTCAAAATTCTCCAAGCCAGGCTTCAGAAGAACATGAACCATGAATTCCAGATGTTCAAGCTGGTTTTAGAAAAGGCAGAGGAACCAGAGATCAAATTGCCAACATCCGCTGGATCATGGAAAAAGCAAGAGAGTTCCAGAAAAACATCTATTTCTGCTTTATTGACTATGCCAAAGCTTTTGACTGTGTGGATCACTTTAAACTGTGGAAAATTCTGAAAAAGATGGGACTACCAGACCACCTTACCTGCCTCCTGAGAAATCTGTATGCAGGTCAGGAAGCAATAGTTAGAACTGGACATGGAGCAACAGACTGGTTCCAAATAGGAAATGGAGTATGTCAAGACTGTATATTGTCACCCTGAATATTTAATTTATATGCAGAGTACATTGTAAGAAATGCTGGGCTGGAAGAAGCACAAGCTGGAATCATGATTGCCGGGAGAAATACCAATAACCTCAGATATGCAGATGACACCACCCTTATGGCAGAAACTGA
>NW_011489938.1:9607-10271 GCF_000754665.1 Bison bison bison | reverse complement strand
GTTGACAACAACCAACTGAGAGCAATCATCAAAGCTGATCCTCTTATAACTATATGAGAAATTGCCAAAGAACTTAGCATCAACCATTTTACGATGGTTTGATATTTGAAGCAAATTGGAAAGGTGAAAAAGCTTGATACATGGGTGCCTCATGAGCTGACTGCAAATAAAAAAAAAAAATGTCATTTTGAAGTGTTCTTTTATTCTATACAGCAACAATGAACCATTTCTTGATTGGATTGTGACATGCAACAAAAACTGGATTTTATACAACCAGTGATGACCAGTTCAGTGGTTGGAATGAAAAGAAGCTCCAAAGCTCTTCCCCAAACCAAACTTGCACCAAAATAAGGTCATGGTCACTGTTTGGTGGTCTGCTATCTATCTGATCTACTACAGCTTTCTGAATCCCAGCAAAACCACTACATCTGAGAAGTATGCTCAGCAAATAGATGAGATGCACCAAAAACTGCAATGCCTGCAGCTGGCATTGGTTAACAGAAAGGGCCCAATTCTGCTCCATGACAATGCCTGACTGCACGTTGCACAACCGACACTTTACCAGTTGAAAGAATTGGACTACAAAGTTTTGCCTCATCTGCCATATTCACATGACCTCTCGTCAAGCAACTAACACTTCTTAAAGTATCTTGACAACTTTTTG
>NW_011489938.1:5093-5660 GCF_000754665.1 Bison bison bison | reverse complement strand
GTCTTATTCTGAGATTTTATGTTACAGTGTGTTATTTATCTGTGACATTATTATATATTTATGAATACATAGTGTGAATATATATACACATATGTATTTGATATATATGTATACTTGATAATCAAGAATTTTATGTAGGTAGTTACTTGTTCAGTCATGTCAGACCCTTTGCTACCTCATAGACTGTAACCTGTCAGGCTCCTCTGGGATTCTCCAGGCAAGAATACTAGAGCGGGTTTCCATTCCCTTCTCCAGGGGATCTTCCCTACCTGGGGATCGAACCCGGGACTCCAGCATTGCAGGCAGATTCAGTGTAACCTGAAACTTATTACTCACTTGACAATACTTCCCGTGTAATTCTGTGTTCAAAATTAACTTAATTAGTGTAGTATCTCTCTTTGGGATTTTTCAGGGGCGCTCTGAAGCATCCCAAAGTTAGCTAGAAGTCAAAGTGCTTCATTAGAATGATTTACGAACTTTTTCAACAAATAACAAAAAGATTTAGAACACTCAGTCAAATAGGATTATAGGTCATTGTGAAACAATAGCTATTCACTTAACCAAAGT
>NW_011489938.1:0-940 GCF_000754665.1 Bison bison bison | reverse complement strand
AAAGAAGTTACTCTATTGTTTCCTCTTTTAGAAGTTTCTAGATACCAGTCAAAGCAAGCACAGCTGGCCTTTTCTAATTGTGCACACAAAAATAGCAATTTTGGAATATCAAAAGAGTCCCAACCTGGCCATTTTAGGTTGAGATCTCCTTTAGTTTAATTTCTCCAATGAACTAGGTACTTGCAAGTATGAGCTCCATACGCATTGTACATGCATCTTGCTGGAGTGTTAAAGGCTGACTTTCTGATACCCCTTTGTTTCTATTTTTGGTATTCTGTTTCCCATTTTAAGTTGAATTTGCCTGGGATAAAAATCACTAGTGAAATTGTGTAGTGGGCCAGCGTGCTGCTTGTGAGCTTAACTCCTCTGGGAGTCATCTCAGAGTTGTTTCAGCCCATTTTACATGTTTCAGATTCTGCCGCTGGCAATCTAAACCACCGTGGCTGATCAAGTCACTGAATGGCCAGTTATGTGTGACCCCTGGACAAGCAAGTATTTTAATTAATGAGTAGGTTTCCCTATGGGACCACCACGTGGTATAAGGACTAGGCCTCCACGACTCCCGTATATTTCTCAGTCACCTGAGAAAACCAAAAACTGGCCGGGAGAAGACATCCCTTTTCTTCAGAGTAAAGCTCTCATATATTCTCCTTTTATTCCAACAAAGTCTATAAAGGTAGTCGAATGAGGGAAATTGTCAGATCAGCTTCTTACTTAACCACTCAGCCAAGACCATTGAGTCCCCTACAATGGAGTGACCTCAGCATCTTTCATCTGATCTCCGGGTATTCCTCGATTTTTTTTTTTTCAATTGACTGCCCCTCCGTCCCTCCCTAGTACCCCCATACCTTTCCACTGGGTGAGTAATTCCCCTGGCATCTTTCAGCCAGCCCGCACCCAATAGCTTTTGACTGGGTGGGAATTTCTCAGTATCTTTCAG
>NW_011489937.1:15998-16343 GCF_000754665.1 Bison bison bison | reverse complement strand
TGTCATAGCCTCCTAACTGGTCTCCCTAACTTCCCTCCCAACTGGTTATCCACTCATATGACCCTCAGTCAGTTCTCTACAAAGAAGAATGTTGATTATGTTACTCTCCTGCCTGAAAACCTGTAATGATTCCCCTTCTCAGAATAAAATCCAAACTGCTTATCAAAGCCTACAAGGCCCCTGTTAATATCTCCTACCACTTCCCCCTTCTTCACTCTGCTCTAGACACATGGGTTTTCTTTTTGTTCCCTCAAACCATTGAACTCATTCCTGCCTCAGGGCCTTTTTACTAACTATTCATTCCCCTTGGAATGCTCTTTTTTTTAATTTATTTTTTTTTATCAT
>NW_011489937.1:14674-15164 GCF_000754665.1 Bison bison bison | reverse complement strand
ACACCATTGCATTGACACCAAATGCATGCTTTTCCCAGGCTGCTCCTAACTAATGATTGGGTATGACAGGTACCCTATAGTTGTCCCAGAACTGAACAATGCAGGACTCCTCTACTGAATAACTTTGGCTTTGAGATTATCCATTGACCTGGCTAAAGCTTTCTTAGAATGGTGCTACAGTCTGAGAGTCTTTTTACCCAAGCCTCCTTTCCCTCTTTCTTTCTACAAAGGTCAGACCTGCATTAGGTCTGAAGACTCTCCCTAATTACTCCTGCTCCCTTCTTTTTATCCCTCGGAGGCATTTTCCCCAATAAGTATCTTATACCTCTAAACCCACCTTGGTATCTGCTCTTTGAAAGACCCAAAGTCACCCACCTACCATGTGCCCACTGAAGAATCAGGGAGATACTAATAGGACCACTGGACAAAGAGAGGCCTGGAAGTTGGACTGGGCTATTGAAGGTAGGGACCTCAATGTCTAGAGGCAATA
>NW_011489937.1:9820-12839 GCF_000754665.1 Bison bison bison | reverse complement strand
TAATTCTTCCTTCTAAATGTATTTCACCCTCTTCTCTATTTAGACCACCTTGATTGAAGTCTTCATATTTTTACCCTCTGTTATTTCAATAGCCTAAGTGTTTTAACAGACTACAGATTTGCTTACCTCTTATTCATTCATTCATTCAATACAATTCTTGCTTAAATCCTTAATAATATTCTAGGCAGTATGCTAGATATGAAGCATTAAAAGAGAAGCAGACATAGTCTGTGCTCTCAAGGAACTCCAAACCTAATAGAGATAAATATGCACACAAATGTGGAATTCTATTTCCTTCAAAATATTAACAAAACTACCCATTGAGGACACAAGGCTAAGTTTATTTTCTCCATGTAAGGGGGAGTACTAGCTCAGTAGAGACTCAGTAGCATCTATAAAGGGTGAAGGTGAAGTCAGGATATTCATGAGATTGTGCAGTCTTGTTTATAGTGGGTCTTTCAATGGGGAGGGGCCTGGATCACAATGCAATAGTTTAAGACTGGTGGACCTAGTAGGTGAGGATTTAGAGGAGAGGGGTTCAAAGAGTTTGGGGGTGTAAACTATTGGTTGATGATTTCTGTTGAGGAGTTGATGGTTCTCTTGGTAAGGTCCTGGTGGTGGTGGTGGTGGGGGGGGGGTTTAGTTGCTCAGTCATGTCCGACTATTTGCAACCCCATGGACTGTAGCCCACCAGGCTTCTCTGTCCATGGAATTCTCCAGACAAGAATACTGGAGTGGGTAGTAGCCTTTCCCTTCTCCAGGGGATCTTCCTGACCCAGGGAATCAAACCCAAGCCTCCTGCATTGCAGACAGATTCTTCACCGACTGAGTTACCAGGGAAGCCCAAGGTCCTGGTAATAAAGTTTATTAGCAACTTTCACCTTTCTAGGCAAGAATTTCCTGAAATAGTAAAGTTATGTTGATGAAGACAGTAGAATAGTAAAGGCAAAGGATGTAGACAATAAATTGTTGTGGTGGTAGATTGTTTCACTTCTCATAAAGAAGTACAACAAAGCATTGTAGATACATATGTGGGATACTGCAGGAACATGGAGGAGGGAGTGCCCGATGAACCCTGGGGTTAGAGTGGCAAAGAATTAGAAAAGGTTTTACAGATTTTATCTCTTAAAAGGTGAAGAATATTCTATTTTTGGATATACCTCGTTTTATAAATCCATCTATCAGTTGATAGACATTTGGGTTGTTTCCACTTTTTTGGCTATTATGAATAATGCCACTAGGAACATTCATGTACACATTGTTTTGGTGAACATGTATGTTCATTTATCTTGGGTATACACACAGGTGTAGAATTGTTGGGCTATATGATCACTCTATGTTTAAATTTTTGAGGAACTACCAAATTGTTTTTCAAAGAGGCTGCACCGTTTTTAATTTCTACTAGAAATGCATGTGTTCAGATTCCTCCTCATTCTCACCAACACTAGATATTTTCCATGTTTTTTTTTTTTTTTAATTCTAGCCATCCTAGTGGTATAAACTGGTATCTCATTATAGTTGTATTTCCCTAGTAACTAATGATGTTAATAGAAAACATCTTTTCATGTGCTTCTTGGCCGTTTTTATATCTTCTTTGGAGAAATATCTTTTCAAATCTTTGGCTGTTGTGTTTTTAATTTTTTCATTGTATTTTCTTTTAATTGTTATGTTGTAAAAGGTGATTACTGTGGATATTTGCCTGATTTGCAAATATTTTTCCCATATTGTGGGTTGTCTTTTCACTTTCTTGATGGTATCTTTTGAAACACAGAAGTTTACACTTTTTTACTGAGGTAAAGTGACATACCATAAAATTAACCACTTTCAAGTGTATATAATTCAGTGACATTTAGTGCATTTAAAATGTTCTACAACCACCACCTTTATCTAGTTCCCAAACATTTTCATCATCACCCCCTAAAAACTCCCTGTACCTATTAAGCAGTTGTTCCCCATTCCTCATTCCCCCTAGCCTCTGGCAACAACCAATCTATGTTGTGTCTCTATGGATTTACTGTGCTGACTATTTCATATAAATGGAATCATGCAGTATGTGACCTTTTGTGTCTGGCTTCTTTCACTTACTTAATGTGTTCCAGGATCTTGCACATTGTAGCTTGTGTCCTTCATTTCTTAAAATGGCAGAATAAATTGGGGAGAGTGAGTCCTCCAACTTTTTTCTTCTTTTTCAAGATTATTTTGGCTATTTGGGTCCCCTTGCAATTCCATATTAATTTGAAGATTTGCTTTTCCATTTCAACAAAAAAAAGATCATTGAAATTTTGATATAGATTGCATTGAATTTGTAGATTATTTTGGGTAGTATTGCCATGTTAACAATATTGTCTCCTAATCCACACAAATGAGATATCTTTCAATTTTGTCAGATCTTCTTCAATATCTTCCAGTGATGTTTTGTAGTTTTCAGAGTACAAGTCTTTTACCTCCCTGGTTAAATTTGTTCCTAAGTCTTTTATTCTTTGGATATTATTATAAATAGAACTGTTTTTCCTAACTTCTTTTTTAGATTTTTCATTGCTGGTGTGTAGAAACTCAACTAATTTTGTTTTTTTTTTTTGTTTTTGTACCCTGTAACTTCGGTGAATATATTTATTGGTGTGTGTGTGTGTGTGTGTGTGTGTATTCTCTTGAATGTTATAGATATACAAAACAATATATATCAATGTTATCTGCAATAGAGATACTTTTACTTTTGTGTTTCCAATTTAGATGATTTTTATTGCCTAACTGATCTGGACTAAAGCTTCTAGTATAATTAACATTTTAAATAGTAATAGTAAAAGCAGTTATCCTTGCTTTATTTCTGATCTTAGGGAAAGTTTTCAGTCTTTCATCATTGAGTATAGTACTAACTGTAGGTTTTTCATAAATGGTCATTATCATGTTAAAGAAGTTCCCTTCTATTCTTATTTTGTTGAAAGTTTTTATCAAGAGAAGGTGGTTGGAGTCCATCAATTAATTTTTCTACCCTAACTAAAATCATGTGGTTTATTTCTCT
>NW_011489937.1:9243-9720 GCF_000754665.1 Bison bison bison | reverse complement strand
TGTTGAGACTTTTTTTTTTAATTACCGATTCATCGTTAATGTTATAGGTCTATACAGATTTTCCATTTATTCTTGAGTTCATTTGGTAATTTGATTCTAAGAATTTGTTGTCATATGAAAGTTTTAAATTTTGATTAAGTCCAATTTTTATTTTCCTTTGTTGCTTATGCTTTTATCATATCTACAAAACCGCAGCTTGACTCAAGGTAATAAAGATTTATTCCTATGTTTTCTTCTAAGACTTTTATAGTTTTAGCTCCTATATTTAGTTCGATGGTCCATTTTGAATTAATTTTGTTTACGGCATGAGACGAGGATTGAAGTTTATTTATTTCTGCATAAATGGACAGAGGAGCCTCGTGGGCTATAGTCCATTGTGTCACAAAGAGTCTGACACGACTGAACGACTTTCACTTCACTTCACTATGGATATCCAGTAGTTCCTGTACTAGATATGAAAGCAAAAGGATTTTGACA
>NW_011489937.1:5610-8335 GCF_000754665.1 Bison bison bison | reverse complement strand
TTGGGGAAAAATAAAGAAGATGGACTTGGCAGGGGGTGAAGAATAGAGAAACTAGAAAGTACCTAGGAATGAGCAAGAAGGGCATCCAGAAATCCAGCAGTGAGGTTTTAGCATTTGCAGAGAGGAGGGGCAGATGAACTTTAGTAGTGCAACAGATGACTACAAGACAACATTCAAGTTGGAGAAAAGTTAGAGGGGGTGGCAGTGGGCAAAGAAGAGAAAACACTCAGATGCTTTAATAGAGAGGAAACAAACAATGAAATTCCCATTTCCTTCCAGAGGAAATTTTAGAAGTATGAACATAGTTGAGAAACATGGCTCACACTCTCTTGGTACTTAATCTCCATCTCTTAGGCCGGCTAGAAGACTAGAACTACTCTGATACCTTGGTTCAGTGTAAAGGCTGAAATATGTGTAATTTTCCCCTGCCAGAGAACATTTGCAGGTTATTAAGTACTGTGACAGGCTTGTGGAAAAAAGAACTGGAAAAAGTGGATGCATTTCAATTGCATTATTAAAATTGCACTCTGGGGGGCAGTGTGGCAGAGTTTAAAGATCCCAAGCTTTGTAGGAGACAGACATGAATGAGTCCAAATCTTGCTTCTGCTGCTTTACTCATTGTGTGACTTTGGACAACTGGCCTTACCTCTCCGAGCCTTGATTTTTCTCCCTCCAAAATGCAGCTTCTAGGTACCTCCTAGAGTTCTTGGGAGAACTAAGTGAGAGAACGTCAGCAAAGCACCTAGCACAGTGTCTGAGTCATGTACTACTAGGTGTTCAGTGTGAGCCGGTTCCTTCCTCAGTCTCTTTTCACTGCATTCTAGGTGCAAACTGGAATGGTCTCCTGTTGCGAAAGGCTTTGACTCAGTAACCCTACTTCTGATATTTCATTCCAAGGAAACTCCCTCAAAGAACAGAAAACATTTTGTGGTCAAATATGTTCATTGTGTTTGTTAACAGTAAAAAACAAAACAAACAAAAAACAAAGTAAAATGAATATCCCAAATCTCTAACACTAGGATAATGTATTTATTAAAAATAATATCCATGAATATTTTAACTACACAGTACAGTGTTTACATTATAGTATTAATAAAATTTACACATATGATTCTGTGTGACTATTAAATATGTTGAAAATATGCATAGAAAAATACCAGAATGAAATACACCAAAATATTAATGATGGTTGCCTTTAGATGGAGAGTTATGTCTTTTAAAATATTTTCTATCATACACATAATTACTTTTTTATTTAAAAAATAAAATTTAATTTAATTACAGAATAATTTTTAAAAGGCTCTTGAGGAATACTATACAGCAATGAGAACTATCTACAGCTACATGCAACAGTATGGATGAATTTCATGAGCATAATGTTGAGCAAAAGAAGCCAGGTGCAAAAGAGTACACAGTGTATAATTCAGTTTATATAAAGTACAAAATCAAGCAAAACTAAACTATCCTATTAATCAGGAGAGTGAGCAGGTAGTAACTTATGCATCTGGTTCCTTCTGCTTTGTACATTTCCTTCTGTTCCTTACATTTGTGAAATTCATTATATCTGTGTGTATGTGTGTGGGGTGGGGGTGAAAGTGATTGAAAAGGGACACAAGAGAGCTTCTGGGATCTCGTAATCTTCTCTTTCATGATCTGGGTGCTAGGTGTGCTCAGTTAGTAAAAATTTATCACCCTTGTGAATATTGTAATTTAATAGAAAATAAAATATAAAATAGATGAATGGATGGATAGATAAGTAGGCAAGTGGATAGATAGACTGAAAATGTACTAAGTGAAGGCAAATCATCATTGGTCCCCTATCTGAAGGCCAAAAAGAAACCCTTCTTTGGCCACAAGATGGCGGCATTAGTTGCTTGGAAATCAAATTCCAAGGTGCTCTTTGAGAACCAAATATTTGGTGTAATATCTTCAAAGAAGAGGACTTAGAGATTTTATAGTCCAACTTACTCTAATTTTCCAGATGAAAGTAACAAGGCCATAGAAAGATGATGTGTCCAAAATCACACTGCTGATTAGAAGACCTAGGCCGAAAGCCCAGGTTTCAAGGCTATCAGCTTGCATTGCCACACTGAAAATGCACAGTTTCAGCTCTGGTTCCTTTCTACCATGTTCTGGAATAAGATGTTTACCAAGAAGTGCCTCTCCTTTTATAACTCCAAAATGCATAAGTCTCAAATGAAATGGAAAATTCATGACTAGAACTGGCAGTATTGACAGGTTGCAGTGTGAAATTTCCTTATATGAATAATTTAAAACATCATATGGCTAAGACTGTGTGAGCTGGCTTAGGTTTCTACTTCCTTAGATGTGAAAGATAGACCAGATACCCTCTCTGTTTTTTTTCCTCTCCTTCTCTTTGGTTCTTTGTTCTCCTCCCCTCCTTCCTTCCTTCATTACTGTCTCATATCTCTGTTTGAAACACAGGAGCCCCCAGTGCCTCTCAGAACCAAACATTCAAAATCAAGTGTAATGTCTTTCTTGAACAGACCAGACCTCAGCCCTGTGTCAAGATTTATTTGTCACTGTTGCAAAGGACTTGCAAGGGAGAGCCCATGTAGAAGATGAAAGTGTCAAACTAAGATGGAAGATTTCTGTCCATCTAACCTGGGCCTTTGGAGATGCTCCTTGATGGATAAGGACATCAACAGGCAGAGGAGGAAGACCCTCAGCAGATTCTACAGTGTGCACAAAAATCTTTGATAAT
>NW_011489937.1:4458-5510 GCF_000754665.1 Bison bison bison | reverse complement strand
TGCTCTCTTTCTAAACTCATGACAAAGGAATTTGAATCTGAATCTCCTTTTAAAGAACTGATAAACATTTCCTGGCATCACTCACATTTTATATATGACTAAGATCATTCCTGACACCTCTTAAGAAAACATGATTGTCAGCCCACCGAGTCCAGACTCCAGCTGCTCCCAGTCCCACCCCTAGTCCTGCTTGTTGTCACCTACAAGCACAAAGGACACAAGCAGAAAAGCTCAACAGAGTGAAGCCTCAGGTTACCAGAACTCCTTTTTTTTATGTCTGAGAGAAGTGTTCTGTTTTATTTATATTTCTGGGTAACCAAGGTATAAACAGAAAAGGCATTGTTTCAATTCTTGTGGCTAAAAATCTTTATAATGTGTATGTCTCTCTTTAGGAAGTTAGGAAGTAAGAGAACCTGGAAGACAAGGTTGAAGCAGATATTTTCATGGTCTTAACCATTGTCTTGCTCATCAGCGACCACTATCCAGGCCTGAAGACGGTTATTGGAATATTAGAACTTTAGAAGTAGTCCAATCCCTCATTTTACAAATGAGGGAACTGAATTGCAGAGAGGGAAGTGAACTGTGTTAGATCATGGGGTGACAGAGCTGAAAAGACTTCGAACCAGCTTCAGTGTGAGCATATATTTTCTAAAATTGGGAAGGGAAATAATCTTACTTAAGTTGAAGGTCATTGCTAGCATAAATAGAAGGCATAAGTTTCTGTTCTTCATCCACTTCTTCTGTAAGTACCAGCCAGAACTCTACTGACAGAGTAAAGGATTGAAGCAATTTTCTGAATCATTTGGACTGAAGCCCCATTGCATAGCTATAGCCTTTAAATATATGTGGTGCGGCTGTAAAGCAATGTGACCAGTTTCCACAAACCACACAAGAAAACTGGGCACACTATTATATATTCATACTGCATGCTCTGGATTTTCCATGAATACAGGGAACAGGAAATCCAGAAATAACCCCCAAACTTGTTTTGGAGCCAATTTCTACCTCTACCTTCTACAGACCTTTTGCAAAATCCACTAAGGAGAAGCAAA
>NW_011489937.1:1471-2566 GCF_000754665.1 Bison bison bison | reverse complement strand
GAGTACTAACTTTACCCCCAGTATTTATTTTTTCTTCTTCTACTTGCCCATCTCTTGAACCAGGTCGAGTTGGCTCTATCACCACTTAGTGTTTGGCTATGGCCTTATTTTTTTTTTAATGAGCTAAAATGAGGTGGCAGGGAAGCATCACCACAAAGCCAGGGTCATGTTCTATAGGAAAAGAGAGATTTGGGTGAGGTATCTTGGGTCCCTCAAACCTCAACTAACCATCTGCTGACTCTAAGTTCTTGTTTCAGTATAAGTTGCTGCATAATAAACCATTTTGAGCTTTGTGGCTCAACAACAGCTTTATTATGCTCATGGATTCTGTGGTTCAGGAATTTGGGCAGAGCTTTTCTGGGATGTTTGCTCCTTGTGATGTCAGATGAGGGCACTCAAGATACTTAGGTGATGGATGGAATGGCTTTACCTCCATGTCCAGTGCCTTGGTGGGAATGGCTAGAAGACTGCATTAACAGAGATTATTGCATAAAGTGCCTACTATATATGTGGCTTCTCCAGCATGGCGATCTCAGGGTTATGTAACTTAAGGGGCAACTGACTTCCCTCAGAGATACTATCTTAAAAGAACCAGGTAAAAGCTGCCTGTTTTTTTAGGACTTAACATCAGAAGTAGTGTAATATCACTTCTGTCATACTGTATTGGTTGAAGCCATTACAAGCCACCTTGACTCCAAGAGGGGAAGATAGACTCCACATTTTGATGGGAGGAGCTCCAGTGGATTTTTGGTCATTTTTCAAAACCTCTACAGTACTCAGGAGATAAATAGCACTGAGGGAACACTGTTTAGTCAATCCTGGATTGAACTGTGTATGCAGCCAAGGACTCCCTTTTCCCACTCCTGCATGGAGCTCATACAGGAGATCAAGCTGAGCAGGATTCTGAGGAGGCTCTTTGGTCCCCCTTTCTATGGCCCTCACCATATCTCCCATCACTGGATCTTAGAACCTGGACTAACAGGGGGAAGGGAGGGATCCCACAAGGAAAACTGTTCTGCCATTCCCTCTGTCTCTCATCAACCCTCTCTTTTCTATAAGACCTAAATGGGCTAAGCCACCCACTCTCTGTCTCTG
>NW_011489937.1:0-520 GCF_000754665.1 Bison bison bison | reverse complement strand
TGGGTAGAAGGTTATATATAAAATAGACGTCATCTTACTATTTCTTGTGTCTTTGCATCACTACCCTTTTCCTCTAGAAAGATTATTTTTCTAAATCTGATTGCTTAATCCTGGAGCTCTTAGGCTGTCATCAGCCTTGTTTCAGACTCCTATCCCCACTACTTCTCTAGGTATAGTCCCTCACATAGAGATATCTCTCTGCTTTACCATATTTCATCCACTATGCCTGGAGAGTTGAAACTGCCAACCAGATTATTAAAGGAGTGAAGCCAAAACCCCAATATGGCTGCATCTTGGCTGTTCTCTCATGTGGTACCTTCAACAAGTGCCAACCCATCAGCTTACTACATTAAGTACAAATACTTCTCTCTTATTTTTCTAGTCTACTCTGTATCTGCCCCTTACCCGCCACCAACCACCAGTCAACCAACTCTTCCTGCTCCTACGTAAAGATCTTCTGTCAGGCAGAGAGACCCCTGTCCACAGGAATAATGCTGCACATTCTCACCTCCTTGTATTG
>NW_011489936.1:10119-10888 GCF_000754665.1 Bison bison bison | reverse complement strand
CATGGACTGTAGCCCACCAGACTCCTCTGTCCATGGGAGTTCCTGTACACCCAGCACAATATTTACCTTTGTCACCTTTCAAATACAAACCATTGGTGAACCATGAGAAGTCAGTGTTACTCAAAGAAATATCTAAACATCACCATGGGGAATCAGAAAGTGATCCATCAGCATTAAACAATCATGAAGGGCATCAGATAGAGGGAGGAGAGTATCAGGGTTAAGGATATCAGAACATAAAGTAGTTATGTAAAGAGGGTTAACAATAGGACTTCATATGAGGTGAGGCAGCTGATTGAGGAATGTTGAGTGTGATGAGAATTTTAGAGAACTTTTACTGAATGAGATGCAAAAATGGTTAAAGAGGATCCCACAATGATTTTCTCGGAGGTCTTAACCAAAAAGGTAGTACCCATAATGGCACTCAAGGCAAGGAGGGTATCTGTGTGCCATTGGTTCAGTTGCTGACATTAATACCCTAAAGGCTGATGGTAGTCCCCTGTTTTGTATGAGTACCCCAAGGGCATTCCCTTCCTTTTCAGAGACAAATGGTAAAAGGGAATCTGATAACTGTGATACCCAAAGGGCAGGTAAGTTCATCAAACTCTGCTTGATGTAGAGCCTTGAAAGCTATTTTGTCAGGTTCTTTTCATAAAATTGGGGCGGGTTCTTATTCTTTAGTAAAACATTAGAGGCTTATGTTTTAAGCCTCTTGAGGCTTGACCATAAGAGAAAAATTTGTAATCCAGTTCTAGCAATAAACAACTAG
>NW_011489936.1:7410-7545 GCF_000754665.1 Bison bison bison | reverse complement strand
CAACCTTCCTGACTTCAGATTATGCTACAAAGCTACAATCATCAAGACAGTATGGTACTGGCATAAAAACAGAAATATAGACCAATGGAACAAGATAGAAAGCCCAGAAATAAACCCATGCACCTATGGGTACCT
>NW_011489936.1:5201-5972 GCF_000754665.1 Bison bison bison | reverse complement strand
AGATAGTATCAGAAAATCACTAGAGCTAATCAGTGAATTTAGCAAAGTTGCAGGATACAAAATCAATATGCAGAAATCACTTGCATTTCTGTATACTAACAATGAAAAATCAGAAAGAGAAATTAAGGAATTAATCCCATTCACTATTGCAACAAAGAGAATTAAATATCTAGGAATAGACTTACCTAAGGAGACAAAAGAACTATACACAGAAAATTATAAGACATTAATGAAGGAAATCAAAGATGACATAAACAGATGGAATGACATTCCATGTTCCTGGGTAGGAAGAATCAATATTGTGAAAATGACTATACTACCAAACGCAATCTGCAGATTCAGTGTGGTCCCTATCAAATTATCAGTGACATTTTTCACAGAACTAAAACAAAAAATTTCACAATTCATATGGAAACTGAAAAGACCCTGAATAGCCAAAGCAGTCTTAAGAAGAATGGAGCTGGAGGAATCAACCTTCCTGACTTCAGATTATGCTACAAAGCTACAATCATCAAGACAGTATAGTACTGGCATAAAAACAGAAATATAGACCAATGGAACAAGATAGAAAGCCCAGAAATAAACCCATGCACCTATGGGTACCTTATTTTTGACAAAGAAGGCAAGAATATACAAAGACAAAGACAAGCCTCTTCAATAAATGGTGCTGGGAAAACTGGACAGCTACAAGTAAAAGAATGAAATTACAACATTTCCTAACTCCATACACAAAGATAAACTCAAAATGGATTAAAGACCTAAATGTAAGAC
>NW_011489936.1:4745-5101 GCF_000754665.1 Bison bison bison | reverse complement strand
AACTGATGCTGAAGCTGAAGCATCAATACTTCAGGCATCTGATGCAAAGAACTGACTCATTAGAAAAAAACCCTGATGCTGGGAAAGATTGAAGGCAGGAGAAGAAGGGTGTGACAAAAGATGAGATGGTTCGATGGTACCACTGACTCCATGGAGATGAGCTTGAGCAAGCTCCAGGAGTTGGTGATGGACAGGGAAGCCTGTCATTCTGCAGTCCATAGGGTTGAAAGAGTCAGACATGACTGAAGGACTGAACTGAACTGAATGGAGACGCAGACATAAAGAACAGACTTGTGGACACAGTGGAGGAAGGGGAGAGCGGGACAAACTGAGAGAGTATCATTGAAACACATGCT
>NW_011489936.1:0-1070 GCF_000754665.1 Bison bison bison | reverse complement strand
GTGGCAGCCTGGCCAGAGAAGGATGGGCCAAACTGGAGCAAATGTAATGCTATCTCCTTCTGCAGGAGAATCTCAGGTGTGGAAGGTCACTGAGAAATGGGAAGGTCCCCACAACTCAGCCCCCTCTGTCTTGAAGGCTCTGAAAATAAAAGCTCCTCTGTGGTCTCAAATTGAATGAATATTTAGAGGTCCCCATTCAACAGGAATTTACTGAGCACTTACTAGGTGTCAAGAACTGGGATACAACAGTGACCAAAATGGCATTCCTTGACCTTGTGGAGTTTCCATTTTCTGTATAGGGAGATGATAAATACACAGGCTATGAGAAGATGACAAGTACTTTAGAGAAAATAAAGCAGGAGGCAGGTGAAGAGTGGAGCAGGTGTGTGGTCATAGAAAGTGTGACAGTAAGGACTGCTGGGAAACTAATGTAGGGAAGACCATTTCGGGCAGAGAGAACAGTTCATTCACAGGCTTAGGCTGGAGCCAGCCTGAGCTATTCAGCGACCTGCAGGAGGCCCGTGTGCTTGAAACTAAAGGCAAAAGAGGAGGAGAATATAGACCAAGTTGAAGAGTAACAGGGGCAGAGCTCTGTGGGCTTTGGAGGGCTCTAAGCCCTTAGCTTTTTCTCTTATCAAAATGAAGAGGCATGGGGTTAGGGAGGCAAGCAGAGTGGGCCCTTTTCTGACTTATATTTGAAAATATCCCTCTAGTAGCCCTGAGGTTTAAAATCAGTACTGACTCCATCAGGCTAGGTGTTCTGAAGCACAGTAAGGTAGACAAGCTTGGGGTGAGCCTGGGGAGAAAACTGACCACTGGAGCAACAGGCAGGAAGGTGGAGGAAGGTGGGAAAAATGGCCCTGGGCTCATCTCAGGCTTGGACGAATCAGCACTGAAGGTCACTGATTCAGGATGGGACCACCATCAGAGGCACCAGGAAGGGTATTTGTTGCATGGGCACCTGAGTACCACAAACAACATCTCCACCACCACGCCTCTCCACTATGCACAGATCCACCACACCTCCTCCGCCACCCACCACACGCACCTCCATCTCTCCACAACTCTAC
>NW_011489935.1:29578-30018 GCF_000754665.1 Bison bison bison | reverse complement strand
ATTCCATATATATGCGTTAGTATACTGTATTGGTGTTTTTCCTTCTGGCTTACTTCACTCTGTATAATCGGCTCCACCTCATTAGAACTGATTCAAATGTATTCTTTTTAATGGCTGAGTAATATTCCATTGTGTATATGTACCACAGCTTTCTTATCCATTTGTCTGCTGATGGACATCTAGGTTGCTTCCATTTCCTGACTAAAAATATGGAACGCTTCACGAATTTGCATGTCATCCTTGTGCAGGGGCCATGCTAATCTTCTCTGTATCGTTCCAGTTTTAGTATATGTGCTGCCTAAGAGAGCATGGCAGACAGACTTTAGGGTAGATTCTGACCTCCCCAGTTTGTAACCTTAATCAAGTGATTTATTTGTTCCTTATTCAGTTTCCTTACTGTAAATGAGGATAATAGCCACCTCCAAATTTGTTGTGAGATT
>NW_011489935.1:27337-27824 GCF_000754665.1 Bison bison bison | reverse complement strand
GAACAATGTGAAATTGAACTGTTCAGGTCCATTTAACAGGCAGGTGTTTCTCAATAGTAAATTCTAGAATACTACACAATCTGTGGTTGGATGAATCCACGGTGTGGAGGAACCATGGTTATGGAGGCCTGGCAAGCTATATGCAGATTAACCTCCATGTTATTCAAGGGTCAACTGTAGTACATTTTCAGAAACACTCACCGTGTAAAGCAGAGTAGATCTTTATTAACTTTTATCTTTTTGAAGTTTTTGTATATGCATTCAGTTATCAGAAGCTGTGCTTGAAATTCCAGGTACAGGTACAACTGGGAAGTATTTGATGCTTGGGAATCCCTGGTGGCTCAGTGGTAAAGAATTTGCCTGCAATGCAGAGGACGCAAGCTCTATCCCTGGGTCAGGAAGATACCCTGGAGGAGGAAATGGCAACCCAGTCCACTATTCTTGCCTGGAAAATTCCATGGACAGAGGAGCCTTGTGGGCTACAGTC
>NW_011489935.1:25944-27237 GCF_000754665.1 Bison bison bison | reverse complement strand
GGGTAGAACATGAAAAAGACAAAAAGTGAGTACCACACGAGGGAAAGTTTTTGAGCACTGGGGAAGAAACATTACTTTAGCAACAAAGAGAAGAAAAAGGGAATGCAGAGTACAAATTTCGCCTCTGCAGTTGCACCTGGGGTGATCCTCGGTACAACGTTTAAGGAGAAATGTAGTGTTTGGTTGGTAATTTGTTCTGTGCTGTGTAATACAGTACTTAACACATGAACCATGGCCATCAATTTTTCATGATCTCAATATTTTTGAGTTTTTTTTTAAATTGAAGTGTAGTTGATTTGGGCTTCCCTGGTGGCTCAGATGGTAAAGGATCTGCCTGCAATGTGGGCGACCTGGGTTCGATCCCTGAGTTGGGAAGATCCCCTGGGAAAGGGCATGGCTACCCACTCCGGTATTCTTGCCTGGAGAATCCCATGGACAGAGTAGCCTGGCGGGCTATATAGTCCATGGGATCACAAAGAGTTTGACATGACTGAGCAACTGACACTTTTATACTTTCACTTCATAGTTGATTTACAATGCTGTGTTAGTTTCTGCTGTACAGCAAAGTCAGTCAGTTATACATATGCATATATCCCCTTTTTTAAGATTCTTTTCCCATATAGATCATTACAGAGGATTGAGAAGAGTTCTCTGTGCTATACACTAGGTCCTTGTTATCTATTTCATATATAGCAGTGTGTATATGTTAAACCCAACCTAATTGACCCCCTCTTTTTCCCCTTTGGTAACTGTAAATGTGTTTTCTATGTCTGTGAGTCTATTTTCTAAATAAATTCTTTTGTATCATATTTTAGATTCTACATATAGGTGATATCATATTGTATTCATCTTTGTCCGATTTAACTTTACTCAGTATGACAATCTCTAGGTTCAGATTTTTGAGTTTTTAAGATGTGTTTACCCAATGCTTGTTTTAAATCCTCAGGGAATGCCATTATAGACAGGTGGGAACTTCAAAAATGTACGTTTCTCAATAGATTGAGTTACATGTATCTTTCTCTTGCCTTTCAGCCTTCTCCCTACATAAACACCAACCATGCCTTTGAATGCCCTCTTGCTCTTAGATGAGTCATGTGCTGATGTGACCCTTCCTGTCATCATCTCTTCTATGCTGTTGGTCACTTAGAGCAAACCTAACAAATGTAAATTTGAAAGATACCTCTGTACTGTGTGTATGTGTTTTACAGGAATAATTACTTGCTCAAAGTATTTTCATAAGAGCTCTCTTAGGTAGGAAGACTATTGTTTAATAACACATATTTGAATTACAGT
>NW_011489935.1:24822-25844 GCF_000754665.1 Bison bison bison | reverse complement strand
CCTATAATAGAAAAGATTATGTAAAAGAATATATATCTGAACCATTTTGCAGTATACCTAAAACATTGTAAATCAACTGCACTTAAACTTTAAAAAATGTAATGAACAAATGTTTATTTAGTGATACTAAAAGTCTTAGAGGTCATTGCAAGAAAGTCTTATCAATAACTAGAAATATTTTGTGGCATAAAGAACACAGAGTTCCTTTATCACAAATGCAATTTGAGATCCAGGGCTAATGAGTTTCCCCCTATCTGTGAAATCAGAGTTACAATTTCTTCTCATATATATTACAGTGTGGTTATAAAAAAAAAATCAAAGAGGAAATGTTACAAAAATCTTTAAAAATAATAAATGAGATTATGTTTTTTGAGTAACATGCTTTTATTGATATCACATTTATATTCATTTGGCACCATGGCATGTGTTGATTACACATTGGTCTCTTTCTGGGGAACCTGGAGGAATAGTATAAACTGGTTATACACTATATGAAAATTTATTTAAAAACAGCTGAATTCTTCATACTTTTAATGTATGTAACATGTTAAGACTGCAAGGACAAGGATTCAAGTCATTTATTGTATTTGCAAAATTAGTGAGGTGAATGACTAGAATTATCTGTCAACATCATCTGTATCTATCCTGGAAACATGTAGATTTACATCTTTTACTCGTTTCTTGTTTTTTATCTTTTATCTTATTTCTTATCTTTAGTTATTCATTATTGTTAGGGTTAAGAGATGACAGCCTTGAATTTTTCAAGTCCAGCAGAATTGCTCACATCTTCTTAGTTGGAACTCACCTTCAGCCAATGATTTCCTGACCAATAGGCATAAGGAGTGTCTTAGATTTTATTAATAAGTAAGTGAATTTGATTACCTTTCCCCAAAGGAGTCTATGAATTGGCTTAATTCATATCTCCTACCTGGGGACTTGAGTTCAAGGTTAGGCTTTGATAAGGACCCCTTCACTCTCTTACACTGAATCCCAAATTTGCAACCTGAACATCCATGTATCTT
>NW_011489935.1:23433-24722 GCF_000754665.1 Bison bison bison | reverse complement strand
GAGGAAATGGCAACCCAGTCCACTATTCTTGCCTGGAAAATTCCATGGACAGAGGAGCCTTGTGGGCTACAGTCCATGGGGCTGCAAAGAGTCAGACATGACTTAGCACCTATACCACCATGACCATGTAATGCTTTTCTATTTAAGAAATTCAGACCAATGTGTTGGTTTTTAGGTGGCTCTAAAAATGATGGAGATTACCTTTAATGTGTGATGTGTATTCAGTTGGTTGTCATAGAATAGCTTACTCAATAATAATTTTTATTACAAAAATTAGTAAAGTACTAAATATTGGCTTTTGACTAAATGAAATAAGTACTTTTCCTGAGATCTTTTTAGGCTATGGAAGTGTAAAGATATTTGCAAACATACCTTGGATTTATGTGTTACTTTTTATGTGTATTGAAGTTTTTGAATAGTGGTACATATGATGGGTACTATCCATCCAGTGTGTACTACTAATTTTACTTTTTAGTAATTACCATAATTGATTCTGAGGCAAAGAGCTTGAGGAGAACAATAACAATGGAAGAAATTGAGTAGGTATAGATTGATTTGATCTTAGAGGATAGAAAGAATTTCATAGCATAAAAATAAGTCTTGGACAAGAAAATGGTTTATGACTAATTAAAAATTTAAAAGTTTGAAACATAAATATATACCCAAGAAAGGTGGCATCTAAGTAAGAGGTCAAGTTGTCTTCTTACTAAATATGTGTTAAGATGTGAAAGTAAATACAAATTCCCAATCTTAGAACTTTTGGAAATAGAGAGTTGGGATTCACTAGAATGGTTACAGGAGAGCAGTGGGATAAGAGTTAGATTACAGCAATTTGAGAAGTGACTGGGAGGTAGGTTGGACACACAGTGTAGCCAAGCGTTTCAATAAATTCAGTAAATGTGATGAAGATACAGACTGTATAGTAGATTGACAACAATGCGTATGTATTTTAGACTTGTTTATAGGCTAAGGCTTTAGGAATAAGTGAAATTGGAGTTTCAAGACAAAGAAGAGCATGTTTGCAGGAACAAGGAGATGGAGGAGGGATGAAGGGATAAGGGAGAGGAAGAAGATATGAAGGTACTAGATTTGAAAAAGGATGAAGGTTGGAAGCAACCTAAATGTCTCAACAGATGAATGGATAAAAAACATGCATATATATATATATATATATACAATGGAATAGTACTTAACCATAGAAAAGAATGAAATACCATTTGCAGCTACATGGATGAACCTAGAGATTATCACGGAGAAGACAATGGCAAACCACTCCAGTACTCTTGCCT
>NW_011489935.1:21199-22594 GCF_000754665.1 Bison bison bison | reverse complement strand
TTATTGATTCTCCTAAATCAACCCTGCTGGTTGAACTATGTTGGGGAGAGAGAGCAATATGGCGTGGAATAATCTTGCAGTTCCAAGTCAGGCTTGTTATTTAACACATAATCTCATTTTGAGACCCAGGAGAAGAAATTATATGATTGTACCTAGAAAGTTTAGAGTTGTTGGTTCTTGCTTATGCTTGGTATAGGAGGCACTTTTCTGCAAAACTGTGCTTAAATCAAGTAATTTTAAATGGCATAGAGAAGTTTATTGTTAAAGTAAGTTGAGTGTAAAGTTTTTTTTTATCAAGTATATAATCACTTAATTTGCATGCCCAAATGTTAATATATCAGATTTTCTTAAATGAAGATTTTTTTCATTTAGATAAGTAATTTTTAACTTAAGGTACATCTGCTATCATTTTCATTATTGTATTAAGAGGAGTTTCTTTTATTTAAAGAATGGTCCATTTTGTAAGTTACAATGGAATGGTGCTCATAAGTTCCTTGTTTTTTAACTATAGATTCTCAGTGTAGGACTATGCTGAAGGCAATTTACACTGAATTTATTCACAACCAGCATTATGGTAATCTTGACTGCTTCTTTTTATAGAATTGCAGCCTCTTAAAGGTTCAGGGCTTCCCTGGTGGCTCAGACAGTAAAGAATCTGCCTGCAATGCAGGAGACCCAGGTTTGATCCCTGAGAGAAGGAAATTTCAACCCACTCCAGTGTTCTTGCCTGGAGAATTCCACAGACAGAGGAGCCTGATGGGCTACAGTCCATGGGATCGCAAAGAATAGGACACAACTGAGTGACTTTCACCTTCACACAGGTGAAATTTGCATTTTTAAAGGAAAATCAGACAATTTAATCATTCAGGAGAAGCTTGTGATATATTTTTTAATAATTGTATTTATTTTTTTGGTTATGCTGAGTCTTTGTTGCTGCTCAGGCTTTTCTCTAGTTTCAGCGAGTGGGGGCTACTCTTGGTTGCAGAGCACAGGCTCTGAGGTGTGGCCTGCAGTAGTTGTGGCACATGGGCTCAGTAGTTGCAGCTTGCAGGCTCTAGAGCACAGGCTTAGTAGCTGTGGCTCACGGGCTTAGTTGCTCCATGGCCTGTGGGATCTTCCTGGATCAGAGATGGAACCTGTGTCTCCTGCACTGCAGACAAATTCTTCACCACTGCATCACCAGGGAAGCCAATAGGTATATCATGATTGGTTTATCCCTTTACCAGCTGATGGACATTTGGATTGTTTCCAGTTTGGGGCTACTGTGAATAAAGCTGTTATGGTTATTTGGATGCAGGTATTCTGCTTTATTGACTATTCCAAAGCCTTTGACTGTGTGGATCACAATAAACTGTGGAAAATTCTGAAAGAGATGGGAATACCAGACCAGCTGAC
>NW_011489935.1:20311-21099 GCF_000754665.1 Bison bison bison | reverse complement strand
AAGATCTCCTGGGCCATTTAATTATTTAGCAGACACTGTTGAGAACCCAGTAAAATCTTGGCACTGGGCATGGGATTAGGTATTCAAAGATGAATAGCATTGGCCCAACCTCAAAGGGCTCTTGGACTCTTGGTGTATGAAACCAGAGAGGTAGAAATTGATACCTGCATATTCTACTACATCAACTGTCTTTCCTGTGTAAATTGAGAACTAAGAGAGTAAATAGTTATTAAATATTTTAACAGGCTTTGTACATATCTCATTTAATTCTTCCCCAATTTGTCATTGTGTGTGTGCTCAGTTGTGTCCAACTCTTTGCAGTGCCATGGACTGTGGCTCACCAGGCTCCTTTGTCCATGGGATTTTCCAGGCAAGCATACTGGAGCGAGTTTCTGTTTCCTCCTCCAGGGTATCTTCCCAACCCAGGGATCAAACCCATGTCTCTTGGGTCTCCTACATTGGCAGGCAGATTCTTTACCAGTGAGCCACGTGAAAACCCCTAATTTGTCAAAAAGGGGATAAAGCTGCAAACTTTACAGATGAGGGAATGTAGAAAAGTTAAATAATTTGCTTAAAGTTACAGAGTTGGCAGGGCTGAGGTTGAACACAGGTTGAGGCTGAAGCTCAACCTGACATGTCAGAGATATCTATTTGTTGTGTCTAAGCTCATGAATCCCCATCATTCCAGCTTGGTTTTTAACACTGAAAACGTCCCAATTAAAAAAAGGAAAAAATGTGAGAGAGAGAAAAAAAGCCAACAAAAAACCAACGAAGTAAATTGGAGTAAC
>NW_011489935.1:19285-20211 GCF_000754665.1 Bison bison bison | reverse complement strand
ATTTGCTTCTTGATGAATTAATGTATCTTTAATTTTCATATTAGGACCGATGTTCTTTTTAGGTCCTACCTCATGAACAACAACAAAAACAACAAATATTTTGCCTTATCAGATATATCTAAATGTGAATTACAACTGGATCTCTATAAAAATCCTTCTCATGTCATTTATGTAAGTTAGAGAATAGATGGCATCTGTTTTAAAAAATTGTATTTAGCTTTTGTAAATGGAGCTGTAATGGCGTATAATTAAGGGCAATCACTTCTCAGTGTCATCTGTCATATTAGCTCTTCATCATTACTACTACTTGAACAAGTACTTGAAACAAGTGCAAATCTGCACCATGTCATTCTGTGCGTTGATGGGCTCAGCTAATAAAGAGTATCATTTTAGCTTTAAATAACATTTCTAGTTTGGGGAACACTTTCAGGTAACCTCTTTTGATCTTTCTTTCTGACTTTCTATACTCCTTTCACTTCATTGGTAATTGTTTTTCCTATCAAACAAACTCCAGGTGTTTTCAAAATAACCAGAGAGAATGTGATGCGGGGTTTTAGTGTAAATATGTCAGGTTGAACTTCAAGCCAGTAAAATTCAGTCAAATGCTATCATTTAAAAAGCTGTCATAAAGGATTGTATGACTCACAGTACACATTTTGTTTTTATAGGTGACTAATGCTTCACAGATGTGTGATTGTTTGATGGTTATAATGACAAAGAATGACTTTGCCCTTTGATTCCTGGATTTAATCCATCCTTTACCTCTTCCTATTTCCTTTGGCCTTGATAAGATCCACCTTGGGTGTATAAGTGTTTTCACTACCCAGATTCCTAAAATGGTCTCCTGGCTATTTGTTTTTCCTGGGGTTATTGTTGAACTACCCAGTGGAAAAAATGAGCTTGTTGAGTTGAAGAAACATCCAAAT
>NW_011489935.1:17112-18731 GCF_000754665.1 Bison bison bison | reverse complement strand
CAAATTTTATCTTGTACCATGGAGTAGAATATAGCATCTTGTGAATAGCTATGTGAGATGTGAAAATGCCTAGCCTCTGGATGTTGGAACTTTAATGACCATAAGACCTCTTTTACATTAGGATGGTTTAAATCATCTGCTATTAATATTTCATGACTGAGGGCCAGTCAGCTATTTCAAGCAGTTTCAGTAACAGAAAATGAGTGTAATATTTGAAATAGTCCATCATATTTGTAAACTACCATCATAGTAATAATCAAATATCTAATATCTGTGATTTCTATTAATGGGTCCTAGTTCTGTCCCTAAAGCAACATAGAATTTGCATAATTTACAACATTAGAATTTACATAGTTCTGTGTTGGAGCAAATGCTGTTTGGCTATGTCTCAAGTATGAATTGAAGAGAATTCTTGGTTTCCAGGGGAAGAAAATCTGGTTATCTGAATTTGCAGTATTCTGGTTCCTGTAATAGTTTTTTTCTCATTGTGTTTTGTTGACTTGTTTAGTGTCAGTAGACCCCTATCTACTGTTAGTGTGGTGAGAGGAGTCAAGTTTTTGAGCCTTGGCTGAGGGTGGAATCCTTGAAGTATTTTTTTATTGGACATTTCTCAGTAGCCAAGCAGCTGGGGCTCTGGTGGGAACTTACCACTCTGACCTTGCTACATGGAGCATGCACATCTTTATGATATTCCTTTTCCATGCCCTGATTCAATTAAGTATGGAATACTGTGGGAACAGTTAGGGCAGGTAGCCCAGATTTGGTGCGAAAAGGTTTTCTGAAATAGTCGGCAGACATCAGAACTAATTTCACAAGTTAGAAGAAGAATTAGCCAGGCAAAGCTGAATAATGGGAGTAAGGAACAGGGTACCTCCAAAAGAGAAGGAACACTATATGTGATGGTACCGAGGCAAGAGAGAACGTGGCATGTTTAAGCAACAAGAAAGGATTCAGTATGACTTCTTTAAAAATTTCCAACTTTTTTGAGATGTAAACAATAGATATAATTTATATACAGTAAAGTATATCCATTTAAAATATATATTTTTATAGGGTTTTAAATTGTTCTGTGAAACATAAATTTTACCATCTTAACCCTTTAACGTGTATAATTGGGTAATGTTAAGTATATTCACATTGTGGTATGTAGTCTTTTTTGAATAAAAACATACTCAACCTCCTTCATAGGACAAGAAAAATAATATAGCATTACCCTTTGTATTTTCATGACACTTGGATTGCAAATATGTTGGTAATGAGGACATTGATCAAATGAAGTTCAGATTGTAATCATTAAAGCCAATTAATTTTTCTCCATCATTATCCCACTCACCTCAATGGAAATAGTTCTTTTCCTTGTCCAGGATGAAATCTGAGTAGGCTTTACAACTTTTTTTCATCACTTACACAACAGCAAATCTTGTGGTCACTGTGTATGAAAGTCACTCAGTTGTGTCCGACTCTCTGTGTCCCCATGGAGTGTACAGTCCATGGAATTCTCCAGGCCAGAATACTGGAGTAGGTAGCCTTTCCCTTCTCCAGAGGATCTTCCCAACCCAGGGGTCGAACCTAGGTCTCCCACATTGCAGGCGGATTATTTACCAACTGAGCCACAAGGG
>NW_011489935.1:14742-15938 GCF_000754665.1 Bison bison bison | reverse complement strand
ATCATACAGCCTATACAATTTTTTTGCCTCGCTTCTTTCACTGATTTTGTGATTTATTCATATTATGTCTATCAGTAATCTGTTCCCTTTTATTACTGAATATTGTTTCATTGTTTGGATATTCCACATTTTGTTTATCCATTTACTTGTTGATGGACATTCATATTGTTTTCAGTTTAGGGCAGTGATGAATAAAACCTTGTATGAACATTCATATACAAGTCTTTCGGGGGATCATTTTACTAGCAAAAATGCCTAGGAGTGGAATGGCTGGGCAGTTTGCTAAATGTCTAAATTTAAAGAAGCAGACAAAAGTTTTTCAAAGTGGTTTACCATTTTACTTTCCTAACAGTAATGTGTAATAGTTCCATTGTTTCCACATCCTCCCTAACACATGATACTGTTGCTGTTGACTTTTTGTTGTAGTCATCCTAGTGGTCATATACTGGTATCTCATTCTCTTTTAATGTGCATTTCCCTAAAATTCCAGATATATTTTAAAGAAATTGGATATTTTTTTCATGTGCTTACTGGTCAATTATATATCTCTCTTAAGAAGTTCTTATTAAAGTCTTTTGCCCATTTTTAATTGGGTTGATTTTTGAAGCATAATATATCTTTGTATATTCTAGATGCAAGTTCCTTGTGCTGTATTTTCTCTTGTTCTTTGGCTTACCTTTCAATTTTCTTAATAGTGTCTTTTAATTTTGATGAAGTCCAGTTTATCCTGTTATTTTTGATGGTTCATGCTTTTAGTGTCTTACTAAGAAATCTTTTTCTACTCCAACATCACAAATTTTTTTTCCTATGTTTTCTTCTAAAAGTTTTATAGTTTTAGCTTTACATTTCAATCTGTGATCCATTTCTAATTTATTGTACATTGTATGTGTATTATATATGTTGCATATATCACAGTAAATTATTATATGTATCATATATGATCTAAACTAATATATGTGTGTATATATTATACCTAATATGGTTTAAACTATTATACAATTTACATTAATATTGTAATATACAATTATAGTGCTGTAATTAATGTATATATTAGTGTGTATATTAGTGTGTATATATTAGCTTAGCTCATATATACCATATATGCACATATACACTGTAATCTGATAAGATACTAATTATAGGTAAGGGCTGAGGTTCATTTTTTTCTCATATGAATATCCATCATGCAAACACCA
>NW_011489935.1:13861-14642 GCF_000754665.1 Bison bison bison | reverse complement strand
TAAATATTCTTGGTCTGCTGCTGCTGCTGCTAAGTCGCTTCAGTCATGTCCGACTCTGTGCAACTCCATACACAGCAGCCCACCAGGCTCCGCCGTCCCTGGGATTCTCCAGGCAGGAGCACTGGAGTGGGATGCCATTGCCTACTGATCCTTTAATTCTGTTAAATGTGTCTATCATTTCACTGGTACTACATTATATTTATTCCTGTAGCTTTATAATAAGACTGAAAGTCAGGTAATGTATGTCCTCCAACTTGTTCTACTTTTTAAAATTGTTTGGCTATTTTAGGTCGCTGTGACTTGAACTGTAGAGTATTCACAAAAGATTAGGGCTGAGAGTTAGACTGAGGCCAGATAATGCAGAATATTGTTAATCAGGTTACAAAGCTTTTATTCCCCAAACAATGGAGGAGTATTAAAGAATTGCTAAAATCTGTATGCAGGTCAGGAAGCAACAGTTAGAACTGGACATGGAACAACAGACTGGTTCCAAGTAGGAAAAGGAGTATGTCAAGGCTGTATATTGTCACCCTGCTTATTTAACTTATACGCAGAGTACATCATGAGAAACCCTGGGCTGGAGGAAGCACAAGCTGGAATCAGGATTACTGGAAGAAATATCAATAACCTCAGATATGCAGATGACACCATGCTTATGGCAAAAAGTGAAGAGGAACTAAAGAGCCTCTTGATGAAAGTGAAAGAGGAGAGTGAAAAAGTTGGCTTAAAGCTCAACATTCAGAAAACGAAGATCATGGCATCCAGTCCCATCACTTCATGG
>NW_011489935.1:12977-13230 GCF_000754665.1 Bison bison bison | reverse complement strand
ACTTTGGCCACCTGATGCAAAGAGCTGACTCATTGGAAAAGACCCTGATGCTGGGAAAGATTGAGGGCAGTTGGAGAAGGGGATGACAGAGGATGAGATGGTTGGATGACATCACCGACTCAATGGACATGAGTTTGGGTGGACTCCAGGAGTTGGTGATGGACAGGGAGGCCATGCAGCTCATGGGGTGCTGCAGCTCATGGGGTTGCAAAGAGTTGGATGTGACTGAGCAACTGAACTGAACTGAACTGAG
>NW_011489935.1:9397-10123 GCF_000754665.1 Bison bison bison | reverse complement strand
ATGCAGGAGACCCCAGTTCAATTCCTGGGTCGGGAAGATCCGCTGGAGAAGGGATAGGCTACCCACTCCGGTATGTTAAAACTAGGAGCTTGTACTCTGTATATTCTTCTTTGGTCATTTTTGCTTTTGCAGTGATTCACTTTTATTATGTTTTACACAAAGATAAGACAAAAAATGATCCTCAGAAGACTGGATGTTTTTTTTAAATGGTCCTTCATCACAGTTTGACAACCACTATGGAAAACAAAACAAAACAACAGTATAATGAAGCAGGCATGGTAAAATGTTAACATTGAGGAGACCTCGTTGAAAGGTATATGGGAACTTTGTATTTTTAAAAAATAATCTGTAAATCTGAAATTAATTAAAAGTAAAATGATTTTTTTAAAAGCTTGAAGACTAACAAATGTAGATAACAAATCAGGGGATTAATCTTAAGGGAAAAATTGACAACTCTTCCATTGCAGTTGAAAGGTGGGAAGGAAGTATGAGTGTGGATTAGGTTAAGTTTCTTTTTTTTAACTTGTTTTTCATTGGAGGATAATTGCTTTACAATGTTGTGTTGGTTTCTGCTATACAACAAAGTGAATCACCTATAAGTATACATATGTCTGGTCTTCCCTGGTGGCTCAATGGTAAAGAATCCTCCTGCCATTGCAGGAGATGCAGGTTTGATCCCTGACTTGGGACTATCCCCTGGAGAAGGAAATGGCAACCAACTCCAGT
>NW_011489935.1:4259-5530 GCF_000754665.1 Bison bison bison | reverse complement strand
ACTCTCTCTCGCCACACACACGCACACACACACACACCCCTGAGAGGGTATGAAAAGATGAATCTCTCACATAGTGAGGCTTTCTGGGCAGAACAGGTTCCCAAGTAGTCCTAAAATACATTGAGAGAGCGAGCAAGCAGGGAGAGAAGACTGGCTCAGGGTTTTATGGTGGTTAAGGAGTGGGATGAGGGTAAAAATTCCCAGGCCTGGGAAAGGGCTTGTATGATTGAAATCTCCCACTGGCACCCCAGGAAGGAGCATGCAGGCTTTCTTTGTAAGCTGGCCCACTTGTGGAACAGAAGGAGAAGAGCGTGGGGTGAGGCTTGAAAACCGTTAGTAGTCAACCATCAAAAATGGAGACATGGGACTTCCCTGATGGTCCAGTGGCTAAGAGTCTGTGCTCCCAATGCAGGGGGCCCGGGATCAATCCCTAGGCAGGGAAGTAGACCCCCACATGATATAACTAAGGATGTGTGCCACAACTAAGAGTTCACATGCTGCCACTCAAGATCGTGCATGCCACAGTGAAGACTGAAGATCCCACATGCCGCAACTAAGACCCAGTGCAGCCAAATAAATTAATACTTAAAAGAAAGAAAATGGTGACATTACACGAGGATGATCAGATTTGGGAAGGAAAATCACCAGGAACAGTGAGAAGATAACTTGGAAAAGGATGAGGAGGCTAGGCCAGAAGAACCCTCAGGAGCCTGTGGCAAGTTGCTGGGTAAAAAAGAAATGAAGACCTGACTGTGACCACAAAAATAAGGATGCTTTGAGGAATGTTTCCGAGGAAGAGTTGAGATTGGTACCCAATAAACCTGGTAGTGAGTGAGAGAGGGTGCTCCAGGATGACTTTGAGAGCTGGTTGTACAACTAGAGAAACAATTAATGAAAATAGGCTCTATGGGAGAAGGGACAGGTGGTGAGGAGGAGACCAGGAGTTACTTGTTTTATGTGTTTTGAAATGTCATGGCCTAGAGTCACCACATCCTTTGAGAAATGCACCACAGGTCTTCTAGACTCTGCCCTTTTCTGAGTCATCTTGAGTGTCACTGGTCAAATACCATAATGCTAAAAGCTAAAGTTTCTCTGGGAAGCCCAGTTGAACATGACTTCCTTTTCTTTTTCTAAGGAACATTTATTGTTTCTTATTATAAAACATGTTTCATGTAAACAATTATGGAATATAGACAAGTATAAACAGGAAAAGATAAATGCCCCATAGTTCCTATCTATGGAAATGATAACTAACATCATACTAGTGTATT
>NW_011489935.1:0-412 GCF_000754665.1 Bison bison bison | reverse complement strand
AGGTAAATATTATGTTAATGAATTATTGATTTTTTAGAATCTATAGATTTACTATGTATAAGTAACACTGAAAAGGGGATGATTTGACTTGGCTGATCATGACTGGGCTCACATATCTAAGGCCTTCAAAGGGACAACTGGGCTGATTAGGCTCAGCTTCACATGGTCTGTCACCCTCCAGCAGGTTATCTTATGCTTATTGGCATGATAAGAAGTAGGTGTTTCAAGTAAGAGTAAAATTACATGGAGTCTGTTTAGGACCAGACACATTACTAGCCCACCATCACTTCCACATTTTAGGTGGTAAGGCCAGTCTAGATTTAAGAGTGGGGATATAGGCACCACATCTTCATTAGAGGAGCTGCTGAGTCACATTTAAAAAAATGAGAATGGGACAATTGTAGCCACTTCT
>NW_011489934.1:11816-12362 GCF_000754665.1 Bison bison bison | reverse complement strand
GAGAGATGGGGAGAGAGGGAAGGAGGAAGGGAGGGTGAGAGAGAGAGAGACGGAGAGCGTGAGCGCGCGCAAGCTAGCGAGCAAACCAGAGAGACAGACGGGAGAGGGACCAGGGAGAGACCCAGAGAAACAGAAGAGGAAGCCGAGCTCTGTGAGGGCTCAACCTCCAACTTGTTTCAGTTCGTTCATCCTTCTCTTCTCTCCGCTTCGGGGAAGTGACTGTGGCGCTTGGTAAGAAACATAGCTTTCCCTCCTTCCCCCTCCCCCAAGCTCAGGTCTCCTTAAGCGATAACATCTCTCCCCCGTACGGAGAGTCTCCTTGGGTTGGCCAGCGAGGCGAGACATGCTCTGCAGCTGTGATGCTATCCTGGGTTTCCCAGTGGGGCTGGTGGAAGCCCAGAGTCGGCATCTGGGCAGGGAGACACAGGGGTAAAACCTGATTTGAGGAAGAGGGGTTTGCGATGTGGTTGGTGTATGCGCTATTTGCTTCATTGTCAGTGAATTGTTTTGTTCCTTTTAGGAAGCAGGTCAGCATTGACCTTGCAA
>NW_011489934.1:10415-11716 GCF_000754665.1 Bison bison bison | reverse complement strand
GCAGCTGCTGCAGAAAGACACCGAGTGGCCCCTAGCCAGAGCAGAAAGCACTGTCATGACCCCCCAGACAGCCCTAAGCACAGGGATGGGGTAATGGCTGGAGCTTCCTTGCTCCTTTAACTCTTTCTCTGCAGCTGCTTCTCCTTGCTGGAAATGAGAAAGGAGAATACATTGTAGTCCCTTTCCCCTCTCCCTATTACCTCCCCCAGATGCAAGTGAGTAGAAAGTTGTAAATAACTGTTTCCTTTGAAAGCAGGTGGAGACCTCCCCCCTTCCCTTAAGAGGCTCTTTGGGCCTGAGTTCCTTCACAAACTTGGGAGGTTTCCCTTGCTTCTCTGTGGGAAGCCCATTGCCTGCCCACTCCCCATTCCAGGTAGTTAAGCTGATAGGCTAGACCCAGGATTCAGATATCCCACCCCATCAACTGGCAGGCTTGGTATTAGGTCCAGCTCTGTCCTTGGGAGGGAAGAAACACCTGATGGTTTGTCTGGAACTGAATTTCCAGTTTGCTGCTCCTCTGGCTGTGGCTGCGGGTGGCTTAGGCAGGAGGACTGGGGGAGGGGTGGCTGTTGGATTTAGAGAGTGCAGGGTGAAGAGCTGATTGGTGTGAATGGTATGATTTATTGAGGGTCAGTAGGTTCTGGGTGTCTGTAGCTATGCAAGGGTTGGCTAAAGCTCTTGTAGTATATCCTCTCTGAATTGGTCGGGGTGAAGATCTGGTTGCTTGATGGGGGCTCTTTGAGTTGGCGACACAGCTGTACCCGTGGTAGTAATTATAACACCTGCAATGCCAATTGCTGACACTGTTGAGTGCTTACAATGTTTCAAATCTTCGGCTGTGACTTTAACATGTATTATTCTTACATTAACCATATGAAGCAAGATACTATCATTTTTCTTAGTGATGAGGAAACTGAGGCACAGAGACGTTTAGCAATTAAATGCCCTGACTGGGAATTAGAACACAGGCAACCTGGTTCCAGAATGTACAGTCTTGACCACTAAGCACCACTGCCTCCCTGGGGAGAATTTTCTACCCTCGTCTGTTAGGCAAGTGTAGGTATACTAGAAAGGGTGCTGCCTGGCAATTCTTTTTTGGAAAGTAGTAGAGTCCTTTGTCATTGAAGGCAATGGCAACCCACTCCAGTACTCTTGGTTAGAAAATCCCACGGACGGAGGAGCCTGGTAGGCTGCAGTCCATGGGGTCGCTAAGAGTCGGACATGACTGAACGACTTCAGTTTCATTTTTCACTTTCATGCAGTGGAGAAGGAAATGGCAACCCACGCCAGTGTTCTTGCCT
>NW_011489934.1:9852-10315 GCF_000754665.1 Bison bison bison | reverse complement strand
TATCAGTACACTTAACATACACAATAAACATATGTTCAATCAGATGCCCTAAAGGACCATTTTGACTCTCTGACTAAATGGGTTAAAAAAATCACATAAGAGGGGCTGAACTCTTTGATAGGAACATTTCATATTTATGTTGCCCCTTAAATGCTCAAAAGGGAATGCTTTGTCAGTGTGATTTGAGGTCCCATTTGTGGACTCATTTTTGGAAAACCTTTTAAATTTGGTAGTCTATATTTCACTCTCCACAGGTCAACTCCTTCATCTGAGATTTTCCTGTCTTAGAGCCTAGATTGTTAGGTGTGAAAGGGTCTTTCAAAATCATGTCCATCCATCACCATTCATTTTGCCATTGAGGATAATGAGGGTCAGACTTGTCAAAGATAATAATCAAGTAATTTTCAGAGGCAGAAGTCAAAGCTAAGTTCCTTTATTCTACTCTCAGTCTAGGTCTTTTCCT
>NW_011489934.1:8963-9752 GCF_000754665.1 Bison bison bison | reverse complement strand
ATTACTATAATTTGTCCAGTTTTTTTCCCCAATGGGAATATTATTCTTTTATACTTTGAGTTAATTAATCTCCCTCCTTCCTTTCTTTCTCCTTGTGCAAACTTACATGTAGGCTCACAAACTTACATACACCAATATTCCCTTTAGGGTTTTTGAAAGGAAAGCTTTGTGGTTCTGCTGCTTGACTGTTTTGCCTGGAGGTAAGCTCCAGCTGACAGTTCTGTATTGGGTCTACACTTCTACTTGGTTGGAGGTGGGGGTGGCAGATCAATGTGGCTGAACCCTTTCTTCTTAGTGGAGTGGGAATGGCAACCTCTTTGATGTAGTAGTATTATTATTTTTTTAGTTCATTATTGTCCTCAGAGATGTAATGTGAACAGACAGATTTGTCCAACCTTTATATGGAGCCTGGGCTAAGGCGCGCCCATAGGGATGAAAGGGAGACAGACCATTTATCTTCCGTCTAGGAGCAGCTAGCTAGTAAGCATCACACATCAAGTATGGTAATCCATACTTCCTTTATCCTCCTATTCGCTCTTATCCTTTATGCTCTCTTTCCTTTCCCTTTGCTTCCTTTGCTCTTCCCCTTCTCTCAGAGCTTCCCTGTTTCTCTGCTGGATAGCTTAAAGAATCAAATACTACTTTAGTCTTTCCTAAAACAACCACAGATGCAAACCTTTGCAGCACTGTATTCTGAGCCCCAGCACAGCCGCGTGCTCAGCACCAAGCAGTGGTGAATCCAAAACCAGCAAAGGGGGAGGGGAAGTGGGAAGGGAGGTGGGGGGGGGG
>NW_011489934.1:6299-7293 GCF_000754665.1 Bison bison bison | reverse complement strand
AGGTGTTCTAGGCAGAGGCCAGAAAAATGTATTGGGAACAGTGAATTCAGTTGCATTGGAGTATGGTAAGTATGTGATAAATGTTTTGTGAGGTACTTGGAGGGCTTCACTATAAATAATATTGAATGCTAGCTTGGAAACTTAGGACTTTGCTCTTTATGTAGTAGAGTCATCTCCCTTATTTTATGGGTGAGCAATCTGATCCTTGGAGGTGGAGTGACTTGATTTGAGTGAGGTCACACAGGTAGTACTATTGCTATAGCCCACCAAGAAGTACTGGGCACAGTTGGAAAAAAATATGGGATTGGAGCTCTGGAAAGAACTTATCTGGAGAGAGGGATTTGAGAGTTATCGATAAAGAAGCAAAACTTGAAGTAGAAAAAAAAGGATCTAAGGATTTCTTTGGAGAATGCTTATCTTAGGATGTGTGCATGCTAAGTCGCTTCAGTCGTGTTCGACTCTTTGCGACCCTGTGGACTGTAGCCCACCAGGCTCCTCTATCCTTGGGATTCTTCAGGCAAGAATACTGGAGTGGGTTGCCATGCCCTCCTCCAGGGGATCTTCCCAACCTAGAGACTGAACCTACGTTTCTCATGTCTCCTACATTGGCAGACGTGCTCTGTACCGCCAGCGCCACTTGGGAAGCCCAAAGTGTTAGCTGCTCAGTCCTGTCTGACTCTTTTCGACCCCGTGGACTATATAGCCCACCAGGCTTATCTGTCCAAGGAATTGTCAAGGCAAGAAAAACTGGAGTAGGTAGCCATTCCCTTCTCCAGGGGATCTTCCTGACCCCAGGGATTAAACCTGGGTCTCCCACATTGTGAGCAGATTCTTTACCATGTGAGCCATCAGGAAAGGGAAAACAAATATCAGTTTGTATGAAAGCTATGAAGGAGGAGACATCAGACATGTAGAAGGAAAATTAGGGGAGTATAGTATTGTGAATGGAGAAGGCACTGGTAACCCACTCCAGTACTCTTGCCTGGAGAATCCC
>NW_011489934.1:5825-6199 GCF_000754665.1 Bison bison bison | reverse complement strand
TGCTAGCTCTGAAAAAATTGCCAGTTACGTTAGACACATGATTTCCTCTGCATGGATCTCAGCTTCTCTGAGGGGTTTTCAGCTCTGCAATTCTCTGTCGGAAGTAAATTGTAAAATCTCAGGGTTCTAAGGGACTTCAGAAATCATCTAGGCCAGTTCTTCTCAAACTTGAACGTGCAAAAGAATCCCCTGAGGATCTTGTTAAAATGTTAATTCCAATTCCGAGGGTCTGGGGTGGGAACCTGAGTTTTGCATTTTCAACAAAATGGCAGGTAATCCTTAAACTGCTGTTCCAGTGCTTTTCTTTTTTTTTTTTTAATTTTATTTTATTTTTAAACTTTACATAATTGTATTAGTTTTGCCAAATATCAAAA
>NW_011489934.1:4009-5725 GCF_000754665.1 Bison bison bison | reverse complement strand
GTGTACCCCAATGTTCATCGCAGCACTGTTTATAATAGCCAGGACATGGAAGCAACCTAGATGTCCAGTGTTTTTCAAACTATCTAGGTGAAGAACCAGTTTTTTAAAATTTCCCAATCCACCACAGATAGTTTCTTTAGTAAAATACATTAAGTATGAATTACTAGAAAAATAAAAGCCATGCAAAATATACGCTATCATTTTATTGTTAGATTCAACAGACATAAAATTAATTTTTTTCGAGTTGAGTTGCTACATTTTGTAAGTACATATTCTCAATTTCTGCATGTGTGTGCTTCTCAATTTTTATACTTAGGTCATTGCTGTCTAGTAATAATAGTTTGTAGATAAGCAATGATCCTTGGACCACACTTCGAGCAGCACTGTTCTAGGCTACCTGCCCATCTATCTAATTTAAGAGGCTCAGATTGGGCCCAGTTATAGTTTCTAAATAATCCCTGCCAAATGATCTTTCACCCTCAGGTTAGTATCTCCTTTGATGGAAAATTTAATATCCTCTCAAAGTAGCATTAGTTGGGTGTTGTGACTGCAATAACGGGTTTTTAAAAGCTTCTATAAATTCCACTCTTAGATTATATATTTCAAGCTAGTAGGGGGCTGTATCAGTCCAGTTTATTGTAACGTCAGACACTATCATAGTATATGGCATAAAGTAGGTGCTTGTTAAATTAAAGGAACAGACGAGTTGGTGCTAGTGATGACTTTTGGGGCCATATGTTCATTTTAAAAGTAATTTTGTTTTCTTTCCAGCATTTTGGGGGGCAATATTCATCGTATTTTTACAAATTTCTTATGTTGAATTAGACGGCAAGCTCACCTGTCCCAGATAGCTACCAGGCATCTTAATTTTACTTTGAAGGAATTATAGGAAGATAAGAAAATATTTTTCTACATTCTAGGTCCCAAATTTTTACCTTTAACCCAGTCATTCATCAGTTCAGTCATTCAACAGCTATTTATTCAGTGATATGGTTAAGCACCGTGCAGATGTTAGAAAGGTAAGCTACACAGACATGGTACTTGCTTATTTGGGGCTTGTAGTCTGATGGGGAAGAGGTAATAAATCAGATAATCACACAACTGTGTTATTTCAGTCAGCAACACATGTTTTAAAGGAAAAGTATGGGTGGAGTAGGGCTAGGAAGGTATATAACAGAGGAAATCTGATCTGGTTTGGGGTTTAAGAAAACCTTCCTTGAGGAAGTAATATTAAGGCTGAATAAAGACATGCGGGTGGGGTGACGGTGATAGAAGGGATGGAGTAGTTTTCTAGATGAAGGGAAGAGCACGCATGAGGATCCTAGGATGAGAGAAGCATAGTGACTTTGGAAAATTGAGCAAACTCTGGGATGGCTGGAGTGGGACACTGTAAGGATTTTGGCCTTTATTCTAGAAACAAAGGGACTGATTGAAGGCTTTCAAGCAAGGAGGCTGATATGACTTTAACTGAATCTATTCGTATAAGATTATTACGAGCACATTATGGACCAAAGAAAATGTGGGAGACACAGACTGATTTAGGAATAGTCTCTGCCCTCCAAGATGACACAGTCAAATAGGAGAGAGAAGAAATACACAAACAACTATGATACTATGAGAGCCACACTCATAAAAGAAGGAAAGGGCTTGCAGCCAAAGAGATCAAAAACAGCTTCCTGGAAGTAGCATTTGAACTGGGTTTTGAAAATTGGACAA
>NW_011489934.1:1179-2342 GCF_000754665.1 Bison bison bison | reverse complement strand
TGATAAATTAATATTTAAGAAGTTTTTCCTTATCCAAAATGGGTATAAGTGTTTGAATGGTATTGTGTTTTCATTTTTATTGTCTTATGTTTAATTGTTTAATCCCCTGGAATTTATTGTGGTGTGAGGTACTTTTCAAAATTGTTTTCCTCTTAAGTGGTTTTACAGTACCAAATATTGAATAAAGCATTCTTTCCGACCATTCTGTGATACCATATTATATATTATAGTACAAATTATTACATTTAGTATGTTCTCTTTGGGTTTCTTTTTCTGTTTTTCATTTCTTCTAGCTTGTCTCTTCTTGATCTAGTTGCAAAGTTTAAATCTTATTGCAGTTGCAGTTTTTATTACCTCAGCTCTTCTACTTAATTTGTATAACTATATAGAGTGTATAGGGGCTTCCCGAGTGGCTCAGTAGGTAAAGAATCCACTTGCAATGCAGGAGATGCAGGTTTGATCCCTGGATTCAGAAGATTCCCTGCAGGAGGGCACAGCAACCCACTCCAGTATTCTTACCTGAAGAATCCCATGGACAGAGGAGCCTGGTGGGCTACAGTCTATAGTGTCATACAGAGTCAGACATGATTGAAGCAGTTTAGCATGCATGCATAGAGAGTATATAATAGCAGTAACATCTATTTTATGTTTTTAATTTTATGAACTGGATCTCTCTATACATACAGAGAAAATGTTATTTATAATTTTAACTTTCATTCCTTCCACTTAACTCAAATTTATTATTATAAATTTTTTACATGTTTGTTTTCTTCTATTTTTTAACTTTGAAGAATTTAAAATATTGACAAGGAGACTCAGAAGTATGTAAAACAATGAGCAAATAACCACATATATGCTTTCTCAGAATGAACAAGTGTTATTAGCATTTTGTTATTTCTTGTTCAGATATGTCTTAATGAAATAAAACATTGCAGATAAACTTTATCTTCCCTTTGAGTCTAGGCCCAGCTTCATTTTTTCCCATATCCTTTCAAAATATAACATGCAGAGCCACCCACATTTGCTTATTTTTTGTTTGGTCACTTTCTACTAACTGATTTGTAAAAGAGTTCTTTTTATATTCTGGATACTAATTATTTGTCAGTTATATATGTTGCATATATCTGCTTCTAATATGTCACCTTGGCTTTCTGTTTGTTTAT
>NW_011489934.1:439-1079 GCF_000754665.1 Bison bison bison | reverse complement strand
TTAAGAGATCCTATATTGGTCATTTAAATTATTTTCACTTGTAAGTTATCATAAATAGCCTTGCAATGTATATACCCTTATGCATAAATCTTTGCTTCTTTGAACCTTGCCCCATTCAGGTTTTTATTCAATGTCACCTCGATGAGGTCTTCTGTAACAACTGTAACATAAAAATGAAAACTCTTCTCCCTTAACACTTACTTTTTTCCTTTCTTGCCTTATTTTTTCTCTCTGGTCTGTATCATCACCTAACAGACTAGATATTTTATTTATTTGTTACCTGAATCCTTGTATTAAAAGGTAAGCCTGTCAAGTACAGGGATTTTTTTTTCTATTTTGTTTGTTTTATGGGTTTTTATGAAGGCATTACTGTGCCTAAGTTCAGTTCAGTTGCTCAGTTGTGTCTGAGTCTTTGTGCCTAAGGATATTGTTGTGCCTAAGGATATTACATTTTCAAAGGTTCTTGACATAAGTGTGAAGTTGTCCTACTGTATAAGATGGCCAATTTCTGCTAGTAATCCTATGCCAGTACTGGGTATTGTTATTCTTTTTTTTTAATTGGAGGCTAATTACTTTACAATATTGTGGTGGTTTTTGCCATACATTCACATGTTTAAATTCTTTGCCAATCTGATAGAGG
>NW_011489934.1:0-339 GCF_000754665.1 Bison bison bison | reverse complement strand
CTATAATTTTAATATGTTTCTTTTATTATAGTTAGCATGGATACTTTCCTGTGTTTCCTGGTCACTTTTGTTTCCTTCCTGTAAGCATGTATTGATGACCTATATGCATTTTTCTTTTGAGAACTTAAGTGTTTCTTATTCACTTGTGGGGACAATGTGTGCATGTACTAGACATTAGATCTTTCTTCAGGCAATGGCAGCCCACTCCAGTACTCTTGCCTGGAAATCCCATAGACAGAGGAGCCTGGAAGGCTGCAGTCCATGGGGGTGCTGAAGGTCGGACACGACTGAGCGACTTCATTTTCACTTTTCACTTTCATGCATTGGAGAAGGAAATGG
>NW_011489933.1:10145-10927 GCF_000754665.1 Bison bison bison | reverse complement strand
ATAATAGGACAGATCTGTGCCAGACCTTTGAGCTCTTGAATTCTACCAAATTCTAGCTGAACTGGAAGAGATACAGCTATATCAGTATTTTTCAGTACATCAGGTATATCAGTATTTTTTCAGTGTATAATCAGAAAACAAAGGAAAGGAAGTGCTGTCAAGTTCCACAATCATCAGTTTTTAGTAGCTGTATTATATCTTGGTTCCTTACAGATGCACATAACAAAATAATGTTTCACAAGCCCTGACATTATTTTATCCTTGAACATGTTTGTGCAAAAAACGATTTCAAGTGCAACTCTTTTCTTCAAAGAAGAATGTGAAAAGTTTCATTTGAGTCTTTAAAACAGAAAATGTATCCTCTATCAGAGATTGACTCGTGTCACAAACTGGGTTGCTTAGACATATGATTCCAGATCTCTTTTATAAAACCTGACTGCAAGTGCATTGTGAGTACTGTAAACAAAGGTATCGTGAGAGAGAATGAACTTCACTCACGAAACAGAAAAGCACTAGGACACCCACCTTCATAGTAAATGCACTTTCTTACTCTCTTGTTGCTAGCATAACCTGCTACCCCCAAAACAGCTCTGCACATGAAATGCTATCTATTTCAATGTCACTTAAGGAGAAAAATAAACCCTCCAAGAATGCTTGGGCCCACTGGCTGAAATCTGAGGTTATTTCCACTGTAATGGAAGCACTTAAAAAAAGCCTTTGGTGGGAGTACAGGGGAGTTTAATTGTATATCATCACCCTCCTCCGTTTTATTAAGATATACA
>NW_011489933.1:9651-10045 GCF_000754665.1 Bison bison bison | reverse complement strand
GAAAATTCATTTCATTTGCTACTGCTTAATATTCTTTCAAAAATCATCTGGTTCTTTTCTCCATAACCCTTCTCACTACAATTTTTTATAAAGAAAATATTATTTTTAGCAACTTTTAACTGAAAAGGACTTTGTTCCAAGGTCTGAAATACCTGAACTGAATACTACAAAGGACCTTCAGCAGTTGGGGACCCCTGATTTAGAGTCTCTAAAGTGACCTAGAAGAACTATGGGTTTATTTGTTTTATTATTGGGAGGCAAGGTTTCTACCTACAGGCTTTTACAAAATGATCCCACTTTTATACCGTAAAACGCTCTATATTCTCAAAGCACTTAAGCATCTGCTCTCTCATCTGATCCCTGTGATAAGTGTGAAGATGACAGCAGGGCTGTC
>NW_011489933.1:8863-9543 GCF_000754665.1 Bison bison bison | reverse complement strand
GGCTTCTCTGTCCATGGGATTCTCCAGAAAAGAATACTGGAGTGGGTTGTCATTTCCTTCTTCAGAGGATCTTTCCAACCCAGGGATTGAACACAGGTATCCTGTATTGCAGGGAGATTCTTTACCATCTGAGCTACAGGGAAGATCCATATAGCTACTAGCAGCATGCTAATTAGAGAAGGAAATGTCTCAAAACTCAGAGACTGGCACCAGGCCCCTAACACAACATGCATTTTGAGATAACATTGGCAAAAGGTGAATTGTCCCTGGCCATAAGATGATTGACATGAATCTTGAAGAAAGGCAGCTTTCAAAGCAAATACAGTCTCATTGTCATAGCTTAGATAACATTTGCATGAGTAAAACATACTGGTTTGTCAAGTCAGTTCTCAGTCTTAGGGGAAACCCACTTGAAGACAGAGTCTAGGGTAAATGCATAGTTCATTTACATAGTTTAAGACAAACCTGCCTCTTGAGAAACCTCTATGCAGGTCAGGAGGCAACAGTTAGAGCAGGACATGGAACAACAGACTGGTTCCAAATAGGAAAAGGAGTACGTCAAGGCTGTATATTGTCACCCTGCTTATTTAACTTATATACAGAGTACATCATCAGAAATGAGGGACTGGAAGCAGCACAGGATGGAATCAAGATTGTCAGCAGAAATATTAATAACCTCA
>NW_011489933.1:5506-6413 GCF_000754665.1 Bison bison bison | reverse complement strand
CTTTCATCAAGAGGCTCTTTAGTTTTTCTTCACTTTCTGCCATAAGGGTGGTGTCATCTGCATATCTGATGGTATTGATATTTCTGCTGGAAATCTTGATTCTAGCTTGTGCTTCATCCAGCCCAGCGTTTCTCATGATGTACTCTGCATATAAGATAAATAAACAGGTTGACAGTATACAGCCATGATGTACTCCTTTCCCGATTTGGAACCAGCCTGTTGTTCCATGTCCAGTGTTTACTGTTGCTTCCTGACCTGCATACAGATTTCTCAGGAGGCAGGTCAGGTGGTCTGGTATTCCCATCTCTTTAAGGATTTTCCACAGCTTGTTGTGATCCACAGAGTCAAATGCTTTGGCATAGTCAATAAAGCAGAAGCAGGTGTTTTCCTGGAACTCTCTTGCCTTTTTGATGATCCAGCGTTCATTGACAACTTGATCTCTGGTTCCTCTGCCATTTCTAAATCCACGGTTCACATACTGTTGAAGCCTCGTTTGGAGAATTTTGATCATTACTTTGCTAGCCTGTGAGATGAGTGCAATTGTGCAGTAGTTTGAGCATTCTTTGGCATTGCCTTTCTTTGGGATTGGAATGAAAACTGACCTTTACCAGTCCTGTGGTCACTGTTGAGTTTTCCAAATTTGCTGGCATATTGAGTGCTGTACTTTCACAGCATCATCTTTTAGGATTTGAATTAGCTCAACTGGAATTCTATCACCTCCATTAGCTTTGTTCGTAGTGATGCTTCCTAAGGCCCACTTGACTTTGCATTCCAGGATATCTGGCTCTAGGTGAGTGATCACACCATCGTGATTATCTGGGTCATGAATCTCTTTTTTGTATAGTTCTTCTGTGTATTCTTGCCACCTCTTTTTAATATCTTCTGCTTCTCTTAGGTCCATACCATT
>NW_011489933.1:3455-5406 GCF_000754665.1 Bison bison bison | reverse complement strand
TAAAGAGGCAATAAAGTTAAAATGAAATCATGTAAGTGTGTCCTAATCAAACAGACTGGAGATTCCATAAGGAGAAACCAGGACACAGGCTCACACAGAAGGAAGAGCATGTGATGACACAGATAGAAGATGGTGTCTACAAGTCAAGGAGAGAGAACTCAGAGGAAACCAACCCTGCTGACACCTTGACCTCAGGCTTTCAATCTCCAGGGCTGTGAGGATATAAGTTTCTGCTGTTTAAGTCTCCTACTCTTTGGTCTTTGTATGGCAGCCCTAGCAAACTACAGCCCCCCTTAGCTTTATGTATCTAAAAGGTACTTTCTCTACTATTTCATGGATCATCCAAAAGGGTCAATCAGACCCAAAAGGGTCAGCTCACCTGAGCTACGAGTTCAAGAAAATGTGATGTAGAAGCACCTTCTCCCAGATGTTGGGTTTTCTTTTAAGGCGAATGAATTCAGTTCTATTAGAGTGAAAGCTTGTGACTTAGGCTAGTGCTCCCCATGTTATAGCTCTGAACAATGCAATGATATCTGATGCTTGCACATCAAGAAGCTGATAATTTGACAGCTTCTACTTCTAACAGGTTGCAGAGTATGCACAAGTAATGTCAAGATGGGATGAGAATTAAGAAGTGCATTTCTTTTTGTAGAGGTGACCTGAGCCAGTGGCAGGACCGAAATCCACGAGTGAGTTTCTGCCATCCTGTGAGCTTTGGTGACTGGCCTTACCTCGGCTAATATGTGACAGGAGCAGTGTTCTCAGGCTTGACACAGAACACAGTACCTAGGACAGCACCCAGCCTTCCTCAATAATTCCCCCTCTGTGCTTTCTGGACCAGCTCTGTGACCTTGGGTGAGCCCTGAACCCACTTTCCTCATCCATTACATGGGATAAAAATGGACCATCAGGAGAGTAAGTGAAATCATACATATGAGAACTGTAGAAAATAAATTATAAAGAACTACACAAATGTTATATATATGAGAACTGTAGAAAATAAATTATAAAGAACTACACAAATTTATTTTATACACAACTGTAGAAAATAAATTATAAAGAACTACACAAATAAATTATAAAGAACTACACAAATATTGCCATTAATATTGTTAGAGTAGGTGCAGGATTACTAGACCAGGAATCTCAAGATTTCTAATTCTATGACCTATGTCTGCTTCAGTATGTATGTTACACTTGATTTAAAATATTTACTGAAAGAACAGATTTATAATTCTGTATCTGCTGCAGACTAGCCTAACACCAGTTATATACATAGGGCCACCTTCCTTCTAAAGCACCTTAGTTTCCTCATCTGTACAAAGAGAGAGTTGAATCCTATTATCTTATTATCTGGACCAATCTAAAATTCTGTGTTCTATTTCTCATTACTCAATGTCATGATAATGTAGTTTTAAAATGAAGACTTTGACATACAGGTGGGAACACCTCTTTTTGATGTGAAATGCCTAAGGTTAAAAGAGCAAAAGGGTTTGGGAGATTCCTGGCTCTTGAGGTCTCAGGAGGGATGGTCTGACTTGGAGACATTCTAGTGGATAAAAGCACTCTGTGAATTTCAGGCATAAAAAAAAAAAAAATACAGAGTTCCTTGTTCAGCTTCTCAACATTTGCACACAATGTAAGTACTTATGAAAATTTCAGAACACAGACTTCCTTTTCCTTAAACCTAAGCACAAACTCTAACTCTGCCAACTCTTCAGCCAGCTCTGAGACCCAGGAAGTTTCCTACAGGATGAGCAGCGGAAGGTCCTGCTCTGCATTTCCTCATTTCTATGGAGGATTGAGAGGAGACAGTGAGGAACTTAGGCCACATTTTAGATAAATCTTTCATATAGAAGTATTTGAGCACTGGGACATATTTTCTTTAAGACATTTTAAATATTACACAAATAATCTTATTCTATTTACAAGTGAAAATCTGGGAGAGGCA
>NW_011489933.1:740-1190 GCF_000754665.1 Bison bison bison | reverse complement strand
GATGCATAGAGCTGGGAAAGGTCTTGGTTCAAGAAAATCAGACTACATTTATCTAAAAAGTAGGTTGACATCATACAAACCACATGACAGTGTCCTGACAACAAATTAATTGTCAAGTTGAATTGACAATCTGAGCAATATTGAGGGGGAAAAAGTAAATGCTTCTGGAACTTCTTTAGCATCCTGGATTATGTCAGCCCGTACTGGAAGGACTAATGATGAAGCTGAAGCTGAAGCTCCATTACTTTCGCCACCTGACAGGAAAAGCGGACTCACTGCAAAAGACCCTGATCCTGGGAAAGTTTGAAGGCAGGAAGAGAGGGGGATGGCAGAGTTATGAGACAGTTGGATGGCATCACCAATTCAATGGACATGAGTTTGAGCAAACTCCAGTAAGTATCGAAGGACAGGGAAGTCTGGAGTCGTCCATGGGGTCACAAAGGATCGGAA
>NW_011489933.1:0-640 GCF_000754665.1 Bison bison bison | reverse complement strand
AGAGCCTGTGCTCCACAACAACAGAAGCCTCTGCAAGGAGAAGTCTGCACATTTGCCGCAACTAGAGAAAAGCCCAAACAGCAAAGAAGACCCAGCACAGCCAAAAATAAATTAATAATATTATTTTTTTTTTAAAGGAAGAGAATATGCTGGAACTCTAAACAAGACACAAGTTATTTTTTCTACACATAGGTATTGCAGTTAACTTCATCCTTTGTATTTAATTGGAACCATTTTTTAAGTCTCACAAAGGTCATATTCCTATTAATCTTTTGCTTATACTGTGAATCATTGTTAAGAGCACCTTTCTCAAAAGAGTCCAAGAATAATTGTCTCATCCACATAATGAATTTTCTATATGTCAGTTGGGAATGTCAATTTAGATGCCGTGAATGTGCAATTTTACTTAAGCATAGCATAGATAGAACATAACTGTTCCTCCTGATGTTGAGGAAGAAAAACTGCAGTTTTAAAACACAGGTGTCCAAATATCTGTGTTCAATTAATCTATGAAAGATTAGGTAAGAATATATATTGAAGAAAAGACAGTCTCTTTGCTAGATAGTTCTGGGAAAGCTGCATACCTGGAAATGAAAGAAATTAGAATACTCCCTCATACCACACATAAAAATAAACTCAA
>NW_011489932.1:5375-6224 GCF_000754665.1 Bison bison bison | reverse complement strand
CTTGGGTGACTATTTCCTTCCCCATTTTAAGGAAGTTTTCAACTATTATCTCCTCAAGTATTTTCTCATGGCCTTTATTTTTTTCTTCTTCTTCTTCTGGGACTCTATGATTCGAATGTTGGGGCATTTGGCACTGTCCCAAAGGTCTCTGAGGTTGTCCTCATTTCTTTTAATTCATTTTTCTTTTTACCTCTCTGCTTCATTGATTTCCACCATTCTATCTTCCATCTCACTTATCCTATCTTCTGCCTCAGTTGTTCTGTTGGTTACCTCCAGAGTGTTTTTGTTGTCATGTATTGCATTAGTCGTTATTGACTGACTCTTTTTTATATCTTCTAGGTCCTTGTTAAACATTTCTTGCATCTTTCAATCCTTGTCTATAGGCTATATATCTGTAACTCAATTTTGTTTTAAGATTTTGGATCATTTTTGCTATGATTATTCTGAATTCTTTTTCAGGTAGATTCCCTATACCCTCCTCTTTTTTTTGGTTTGGTGGGCATTTATGATATTCCTTTACCTGATGAGTATTTATATGCCTTTTCATCTTGTTTAGATTGCTCTGTTTTGGGTGGACTTTCTGTATTTTGGCAGTTTGTGATCCCTCTTTATTGTGGAGGTTCCTCCCTGTGAGTGGGGTTAGACGAGTGGCTTGTCAAGGTTCCCTGGTTAGGGAAGCTTGCATCCGAGTTCTGGTGGGTGGAGCTGGATTTCTTCTCTGAGGAGTGCAATGAAGTGTTGAGTAGTGAGTTTTGCAATATCTATGGTTTGGTGTGGCTTTGGGCAGCCTGTATATTAAAGCTCAGGGATATGTTCCTGTGTTGCTGGAGAATTTGCATGGTATATCTT
>NW_011489932.1:4653-5275 GCF_000754665.1 Bison bison bison | reverse complement strand
TCTTTTGGTCTCTATTTGCATGAAATATCTTTTTCCAGCCCTTCACTTTCAGTCTGTATGTGTCCCTTGTTACAAGGTGGGTCTCTTTTAGACAGCATATATAGGGGTCTTGTTTTTGTATCCATTCAGCCAGTCTTTGTCTTTTGGTAGGGGTATTCAACCCATTTACATTTAATGTAATTATTGATAAATATGATTCTGTTGCCATTTACTTTGTTGTTTTGGGTTCGAGTTTATACATCTATTCTGTGTTTCCTGTCTAGAGAACATCCTTTAGTATTTGTTGAAGAGCTGTTTTGGTGGTGCTGAATGCTCTGAGCCCTTGCTTGTCTAGAAAGCTTTTGATTTTTCCTTTATATTTGAATGAGTTCCTTGCTGCGTACAGTAATCTGCATTCTAGGTTTTCCTCTTTTATCACTTTAGGTATGTCCTGCCATTCCCTTGTGGCCTGAAGAGTTTCTATTGAAAGATCAACTGTTATCCTTATGGAAATCCCCTGCGTGTTATTTGTTGTTTTTCCCTTGCTGCTTTTAATATGTGTTCTTTGGGTGCTGCTTTTAATATGTGTTCTTTGTGTTTGCTCTTTGTTATTTGATTAATATGTCTCTTATGGTGTTTCGCC
>NW_011489932.1:999-2056 GCF_000754665.1 Bison bison bison | reverse complement strand
GCTAGATCATGAATCATTCTTCAATAAAAGTGGTCTTTACCCCCCAAACTACGTTAGGCTCCTATATTCTGTGCTCCCACAGCACCATGTGTATTTGGGGGTAAAATTTTACTTTATGCTGCAAAAAATGTTATTTTTCCATTTGGCCTAGGATAAGGATCCAAGTTGGTTAAAAAGCTGCCTAGTGGCTGGCGAGAGAGGCTCAGGAAAAACCCCGTTACCAGATAGTTGAGAGGGGCCTTTCAAAGGCTACTGAGATTCAACGGCTCCTGGCTGTGCTCTTGGTAGACGCCTCAGTTGGAGATCACCTGGCCTGTCAAGATCAGTCAGATGGTTGCTCATCTTCTTGATGTGTTCCACCTCCTCATCCAGGCAGTGGCCCTCCAGCAAGTTACAGAGATGAGTTCTGTGAAGGCAGAATACAGGGAACACAGATCCAAAAGGGCTTGTTACACATTTTTCTCCAGGGCCACAGCAGTTTCTATGGCATCCAGGCTGGCACTCCACTCATCTGGGGATAGCCTCTGCCAGTCCTGAAAGAGGGCACAGTTAATGTGCTGGTTTTATATCTTTGAGAGACACTCAGTAACCTTGCATTTCTCCTGGGCCACCTTGCAGAAGAGGTAGCCTTTGTTCTGTATGGCCATGTGGTCACTTTTTTAATAGAAGCCCAGAGAATGGTAAACATTAGAGACATGTAGATACAGAGTGACCTTGAAGTTGATGGCAACATCCACATTAGTGGAATAATTCTGATGAATCTGGGAGCTGATGGCTGATAATAAGGAGGTAACCACAAAAAACAGTGTTGGCTAGTCCCAGAAGCAGAGAAAGAGCCATAGGATAGTCCCTGAGGTAGTGACTTGGGACGAGGTAAGAGAATGCTTGGAAGCTAAAAGAAGGGGAGCTCCTGTGTCTGCTCTGTCCAAATAATATTGAAACAAGAGACAGATGGCCAAGAATACTGCCCATTCTATTAGTACATAATTTCAAATTTGCAGAAAAGTTACAAGAATAGTACAATAAATACTTTACCCAGATTCTCCAATTGTTCCCC
>NW_011489932.1:0-747 GCF_000754665.1 Bison bison bison | reverse complement strand
ATACTACTTTATAAGTATGCCTGCCATCAGAGTCATGGCCAGCCTAGGATCACCTTCTGGGAATCAAAAGGGCAAAATAGACTCTGATACCAGCTCTAATCTCAATTTGCCTTATCCTAGATTGCCTTGTATTTTAGTCTTTATATATATATATACAGCTTGCTTTCACCAGACTGCCCAGTATTTTAGGGGACATTCAAATATCCTTTCATGTTTCCTTTTATCTCCCACAACTTGTGGAACAGTACTTGAACTATATAGCAATATAACCTATAAGAAGTTAGTGAATAGCAGGGTCAGAAATCACACATCAGACAACCCTGAAGACTATCTCAACTCTCTAGGTTATGAGGCTTACTCAATATTGGGCCTGCCCACTTTTGCATCTATGAGTGGGATTTAAGTTTCAACCATGATGGGGTGATGATAATCCCTATCAGACACCAAAAGTAAGTCAGAGAACAAGCAAGAGGTGAAGACTCAAGTCTCACCTATTCTTCTCAAAAATATTGATTATTTTAATATTGATTATTATGCCAAGTAGAATTCTTCTAGGTAAAAATTTAGTTTGAAGAAACAGTATCATTTTTATTTCATAAAGTCACTTGCATTTTATCTATAAATATGCATTCTGCCCTGAAACCTCAAGAATTGGTCACATTCCAAAAGTAAGAATAATTCAATAATATTTTAGAAGCATAGAATGAGGGCTGTGAGCATCTAGGTCTCATGACTGGCCTCAGAGGG
>NW_011489931.1:11948-15700 GCF_000754665.1 Bison bison bison | reverse complement strand
GCTGGTGTGGGTATTTGGTTAGGGTCAGGGCATGGGCTGTGGCAGCCTGGTTACTGCCAGAGATCCAGACTACCTAACCCTAACCACCTGTGTGATCACCAGAAGTGGCTATTCCCTCCTTGCTCAGACTCTGCTTAGGATTTGAGCCACCTCAGCATCTCTTACCCAGACTTTTTCCTCAGTCATAGCAGCCCTCACTCCAGCGTGCAGCTGCAATGCAAGGCAAGGCATGCTGAAATGTTCTCTCAGCTCAGGCTGGGGGATATGCCGAGGCAGTCACAGGAAAGCAATCAGCCACTTGTGTAGTTTCAATCACCCATTCCACCCTGTGCTTCAGGAGCCAGCAAGCATTAATGCACTCCTCATGGGTAGAATCCATGCCTCCTACAGCCTTCCTATTAGCCCCACTGGCCCTCTACCTAGCCAAGAGGGCTTATCTTCTCATCAGGCCACAGGGCTGAAGCGCCCAATATGTGGCTCAAATTGCTCCTTTCCTAAGGAGGATTACCCAGTGTAATCTCCCTTTTCCTCTGAGTCCCCTTCCAGGAACTCAGGGCCCAACCTGATTGCTTCTGTTCCCTTCCTACCCAGTTTTGTGCAGATCTTTATTAAAGCCATGATTGTACAGGAGTCTTTCTGCTAGTTTTCAGTTTTCAGTGAGAACTGTTCCACATGTACATGTATTTTTTTGTTTGTGCAGGGAGGTGAGTTCCATGTCCTCCTACTCTGCCATCTTGATTCAGTCTCCAAACTTAAGCATTAGCTATTATTAAAATTATCAGTAGGTGGTACAATGAACTGTCCTTCAAGAAATGTCAAAATCAGTTAAGAATTCCCTTTCTATATGTGAATGAAAGTTGAATCCAAACAAAGGTCATTGCCTTTGTTCATGCATGTATTCTTTCACTTATTCTTCAACACACATGCATGAGGGAATAAAAAGATGTGCTGAGAGTGATACCAGCCATAAATACAAGGAGATCAAAAAGGCAGGGATCACTGTGAGCTGGGGTGGTCAGGAACATCTTAAGAAATGTAAACTTGAATATCTTCACAAATAAGAGAAAGCTCGACAGTAAAGGAGAGATCCCTTCCAAAATGGTATGAAAAAAGAAATGACATAAATTGGGTGGCCCAGAAACAGCAATGCCTGGTCCTATGGTAGCTGATCAAGGTTAAGAGATAAGGCTGGCATCTTCCAAGGGCAGCTTATTCATCTCTGAACCTCCATCACCCACCATGGGACCTGACACAGAGTAGGTACCTAGCATATATTTATTGAATGCATGATAAATGAACATGGTTAAACACCACACTGAGAGGCACACCCTCCATATCCAGTACTTGGAGTTGCAAAACTTACTCGAATGAAAAACAGCCAGGAAGGGCTTACCCTAGAGTAGCTCAAGTGTCATTGCCCTCCTGCTCTGTAGTATTCTCTCATTTTACAGCATAATTCTCCCTCTTAGGAACTAAAAATTAGCATATAGCTACTGTTCTCATTTTTTAAAACCAAACTGGGACTCTAATTAAAGAAGACAGCCTGGGTGGCACTAACTTGGTCATTTGTTAGCAACTAATGGCCACACAGTTGCCTTGCTTTTATTCATAGAAACTTCATTTAGAATAGAAACCATTAGAACATTGTATTTTGGATGAAATAGTAGTTTCAGTGTTAATGACTTACCCACTCCCACAAGAATATAATCATGGAAAAAGAAATAAAAGAAACACAGTATAAATATATATGTATATATAAAACCTCAGAAAAAGAGTTGGTCCTTTTTCCACTCTTTAGAAACATAAAAAATAGCCTATCTGCTTTGGCACAGCACTATATGGTTTGTTTATTCTAAAATGCCAAGAATTTTTTCTAGCATCCCATAAAACTCAAGGCTGTAAGAATGGATATGCTTCAAAAATAGAGAAAAGCCTGAGAGTTATTAAGATTTTTAAATAGTGGAGCTGATTTTAAGTAGGTCTACATGAGTGAAGCCAAACCCACTTCAGCTTAGGTATTAATAATGATGTCATATCCCCAATAATGTGTGCAGTCTGTATTTTCTCCAGTGTAATTTTAGAGAGTCCATATAGCATGGTAAAGAGATTATGTGTGGCAAAATGGTAGATGAGATAGCAATTAAAACTCAAACTTCCAGCTGAGCTTGTGAAAAAAGGAGAGGAAATGTCCTAGGTACCAAAGCAAAGAGGTATCTGGTACAGCCAGAGAGGGAGGTGTACAAGTCAAGAGGGTGGCACCTGGGGAAAGTGGGAATCAAACACTATTAACAAGTAAGAACATGGATTTTAATGCTCACTCAGGCACAATAAACAAGGTCTCTGGCCAAAGGGAGTAGCAATTTGAAACTCCTACATATGAAAGCTATGCATAAAGCTAGAACTGTAAAAGGCTGCAATTGAAGTGAAAGGAGGATTGATAACTCTAACCATTGTCTTAGACAGCAATGGACCTTTCCTCTGAGTCTCTGTATACAAAGCGGGAGGACAAAGGAACATAGATAGATTACATGATAGAACTTAAAGCCAATATTCTGCCTAATAAGAATCTATAGTACAGATTTATTTTACCCACTAACTATAGAAAGTTTCAAGTCAATAAATTAGATCAAAATTAAGATTGAGTTCAGTTTATAAGCCAGCCTGGAGAGGTAAAATCAATACTCTGAAAGTTCTACTTCTGGATGACAAAATTAGTGGTGAAAGCTTGAAGAAAAGCAGGATTTGCATAGTCTCAAAGTATCTCTCTCAAGATAATTATTCACTACAAAAGGAAGGATAGTAACTTTACAATGGAGAAATCTGACAAACACCATCTTAATAGAGAATAAGGTCAATATCACTATAATGATATATTGATATCAAGAGCTCCTTGATGTGATGCACTACGAAGGTTGATTTATTTCTGTAGAATTCTTGCCCAAAATGCATAAACTTAGTCCAACAATGAGAAAACATCAGAAAAATACAAACTGAGGGACATTGTACAAAATAATGGATTCAAAAAATGTACTCAAAAATAAAGACTGAAGAACTGTTATAGATCACAGAAGACTAAGAAGAAACAACAAGTAATTCCATGTAAGATAGATCCTGTGGGGGAAAAAGACACGTTTGTGGTATTGTCCTAATGTTAAGTTTCCTAGTTTTGATAATAGCACTATGACAAGAGGCTAACACTAGGAGAAACTGGGTGAGGTGTTTCACCCTCAACTGGGTGAGGTAAGAGACATGACAACTCTTCATACAATTTTGGAATTGTTCTGCTGCTGCTGCTGCTGCTAAGTCGCTTCAGTCGTGTCTGACTCTGTGCGACCCCAGCGACAGCAGCCCACCAGGCTCCCCCGTCCCTGGGATTCTCCAGGCAAGAGTACTGGAGTGGGTTGCCATTGTCTTCTCTGCACAGAAAGACTGGTACTCCCGTAAATTTGGAACAACAGAACAAAAGTCAGCAATGGACTATGAAATCATTGTGTTTAAAAATACAAAACAGATTAAAAAATAGAGAAACCATAAGAAAGGAACAAGATACCATGGGAAAAAACAGAAATATTTAAAACACATATGAGTGCATGCACACATACACAGACATACACACAACTAAATAGCATTTAAGAACTGGAAGGTAAAGTCACTGAATCAATGAACATGATGACAGATATAAGGAAAATTCCAAGAATGCAGCACAGAATTAAAAAATCAATGAAAAGGATGAATAAGAGGTTAAAATACAT
>NW_011489931.1:10026-11848 GCF_000754665.1 Bison bison bison | reverse complement strand
AATGCACTATAAAGCTAACATCACACACATTTGGAAATTTAAAAGCAAACAAATAATTGGCTGTTTTTAGGAAATATTTGCACATGAAGGACAATAAACACTGAACTAAAAACACTAAAGCCAAAGTAGTACTTACGAGGCATTGCATAGCCTCAAGTGCATTTCTCAGAATACAAAGACTGATAATCAGTGAAATAAATGTCTGAAGTGAAACAAATGCCCAACTCAATTAGAAATTAGAAATTAAAAAATTTAATTAGAAATTTAAAAAATTAGAAATTAAAAAAAATAGAAAGGAGAACATAATAAAAATAAGAGTAGGAATTTATAAAATAGAAGCTAAAGGTAAAAAAGATTAACAAATTTAAATCTGGTTCTTTTTCAAATTAATCAAATAACTAGTAAAATTGATTTTTTTAAAAAAACAGAAAAGGCACAAACTAATAGGGTTTAAAGGTGATACATTTTAAAAATTAGACAAAATGGAAAACTTTCTAGAAAATATATATTTTTCAAAATCAATTCAAGAAAAAACAGAAATCTAGAATAACATGTACTCCTTAGACAAAGTAAATCATTAGTTTAAAATCCACTCACAGGAAAAAAATGAAATGGCTATATGGTTTTACATGCAACTTCTACAAAACCTTCAGAAAACTAATAATACCTAAATTTTACAGAGAATGAATGCTCTGAAACTTATTTTATGAGACTATTATAAAATACTGACATTTCGACAGGACAAAGACAGTATGAGAAAGAAAAAGGATAGGCCTATTTCCTGTAAGAACAAAGATGTGAAAATTGTAAATAAAATTTCTACATCTACCAAAAGCCTATGACCTTGATGGTGAAATATTAGAAATATTTCTTTCAAAATCAGGAAAATATAAGGATATGTGCTTTTTCTACTTACTATACATACTACATTGCAGCTTTTAGCCAATATAATTTAAAAAATAGAAAGAAATCATATAGATTAGAAGGGAAGAAGCAGGGATGTCATAATTTATAGTTTATATGAAGTGGTCCAAAATAAAATCCAAAAGACTCTACATACTCTGAGAACTCAAAAAAGAAAATGAGATCTGCATACAAAAAGTAAAATACTAAAATCAACAGCATTCACATACACCAGCAATAACCAACTAGAAAATGTAGTTTTAAAATTAAAAGGCAGTATTTGCAATGACAACAAATATTATAAAACAAGATATATCATATTCACAGATGGGAGATCTCTATTTCATAGTGACAGCAATTCTACCACTAATTAATCTATAAATTCAATACAATTTCAGTCAAAATCCAGTCAGGCTTTTTAAAGAGCTAGAAAGTAGTTATAAAATTAATAAGGAAAATTAAAGCCTAAGATTAGTCAGAAGAAGAAAAATTAGAACCCTGCTATATATATCACAACTTATCACGATTCTATAGTAACAAATATAAATAGACAAGTCGACAAATTTAACAAAATAGAGAGCTTAGAAACAGATTCATATGGATATTGGACCATGAAATATGTCAGATGTTTCAATACAAACCTCTGGGGAAAAAAGGATAGACTTAATGCCTGGTGCTGGAACAATTGGGAATTCATGTGTTAGTCACAATTTCTTAAAGAGGATGTAAAATTTACAAACCATAAAGGAAAAAAGTCCATAAACTCATCTTTAATTAAAAATTTAAACTTCCACATGTCAAAAAACACAATACGGGAAGTGAAAAGAGAAACCAGACACAGAATACACCTGCGATCCACATACCAACAGAGGACTGGCATACAAAATGTAGCAAGAACAAAAACGTTAAGAAAGATTTA
>NW_011489931.1:8873-9926 GCF_000754665.1 Bison bison bison | reverse complement strand
AAGAAAGATTTAAATCTTAACAGAAAAATGAGCAATGTGCAAAAGATGAAAATATAAATTGATGGCTCCACTTTCTAAGAAAAACTTAACAATCTTTAGTGAAGTTGAAGATACAGCCTATAGCCTAGCAATTCTACTTCTAGGTTCCTATTCTAGAGAAATTAGCACATATCAATAGACATGTATAAGGATGTTCTCTTGCAGCTGTTTGTAACAACAAAATAGCTGTTCACAAGTACAGGAGACTGAAGAATGATCCCCAAAGATATCAGGTTCTAGTCTCTGGTACCTGTGGAGGTGGCTTTATTTGGAAAAAGCATCTTTGCCAATGTGATTAATTTAAGATTATCCTGGATTATCCTGATGGACCCAAACTGCCATCACATCCTTACAAGAGACAGCAAAAGACTGCAATCTCTCTCTCTCTCTCTCTCTCTCTCTCTCTCTTTCACACACACACACACACACACACACATGAGGAGAAAGCAATATGAAGTTAAAGGCAGAGACTGGAGTAATACCACAAGCCTAGGACTGCCAGCACAGAAACTGAAGAAGCAATAATCAGATTTTCCCAGAGGGAACATCATCCTGCCAGCTCCTTTATTTCCCAGAGATACTCTGGGACTTCTGGCCCCTAGAACTGTGAGAGAATAAATTTCTGTTGTTTTAAGTCACCTAGTTTGTTTTTTATTACAAAAATAATTTTTTGTTTTGTTTTTTTGTTTTTTTTATTTCTGTAGCCACAGAAAACTAAGATAATAAGTAAGAAACTGGTAAACTGCAATTTATTCATAAAATGACATATTATAAGACAATGGGGATAGTTCAAATGGTAAAGAATCTACCCACAATGCAGGAGACCCAGGTTCGATCCCTGGGTTGGGAAGATTCCCTGGAGAAGGAAATGGCAATCCACTCCAGTATTCTTGCCTGGAGAATCCGATGGACAGAGGAGCCTGGTGGGCTACAGTCCATGGGGTTGCAAAGAGTTAGACATGACTGAGTGATTCACATACACATAAAACAATAAGAATAAATGAACTAGGGCTA
>NW_011489931.1:6723-7431 GCF_000754665.1 Bison bison bison | reverse complement strand
CATGGACATCCAGTTCAAGATGGTGGAGTAGGATTTTACTTCTCATCTGCTCATCTCTTCCTGTGAGAGCACCAAAATCACAGCTAGCTGTTGAACAACCATCAACAGGAGGATGCTGGAACTTACCAAAAAAATGTACCCCATGTCCAAAGACAAAGAAGAACCTGCAGCAAGATGGTAGGAGGGTACAATCATGAAAAAATTAAATCCCATATCCGTGGGGTGGGTGACCTACAAACTGAAGAATAATACCAAAGAAGTTCTCCCACTGTTGTGAAGGTTCAGAACCCCACATCAGACTTCCCAGCCTGGGGACCTGACAAAAGGACTGGGCTTCCCTAGAGAATCTGACCTTGAAGGACAGTGGGATTTGATTACAAGACTTCCACAAGATGGGGGGAAAGGGAGACTCCAGTCTTGGAGGGCACAAACAAAACCTTGTACATACCAAGACTTGGAGGAAAGGAGCAGTGACTCTACAGGAAACTGAACCAAAACTACCTGCTAGTGTTAGAGGGTCTCCTGTAGAGGTGAGTCAGCAGATGCTCACCACAGGGATAGGGGGACTGGCAGCAGCTGTCTTGGACAGTCCCTTTGGTGTTAACACTCTTGGAGTCACCATTAAACTAACCATAGAGCCCACAGACCTGAGGGCTGGGTCACCTCAGGCCAAAAAACTACCATGGATGGAGCACAGCCCCATCCATC
>NW_011489931.1:4244-4811 GCF_000754665.1 Bison bison bison | reverse complement strand
GCCAGTTTTTCTAAACGTCCTATGGACATCTAATAACAACATACAAAATACAAAGTTTTAAATATAGGATATGTGTAGGATATTAATCATATATGTGTAGGATATGATTAATATAAATTGAGTATAAATCTATTATATCTAAATTATTAATGGCATCATTCAAGATGCTCCTGTTCTTATTTTTCTGCACTCCATAAAATATTCTCAGAGAAATGTTAATATGTCTCACTATGATTTCATATTTATATTTCTTCTGATTTTTGCTTTTTGTACCTTTGTTGCTTTGTTGTTAAGGTGTCTAATGGTTTATGATGTCTATCTTCCTTGTGAATTGCACCTTTTATCATTAAAAATATTCATCTTTGTTTCATTTAAAATAAATTAATTAAAAAAAACTAAAATCATGGCATTTGGTCCCATCACTTCATGGCAAATAGATGGAGAAATAATGGAAACAGAGATAGACTTTATTTTCCTAGGTTCCAAAATCACGGTGGACAGAGACTGGAACCATGAAATTAAAAGATGCTTGTTCCTTGGAAGAAAAGCTATGGCAAACCTATACAG
>NW_011489931.1:0-652 GCF_000754665.1 Bison bison bison | reverse complement strand
GGGGCGGGGGTGGTGGTGAGGAGGCAGCTATGGTAGGATTGATCTGTATCTTTATTGTGATGGTTGTGGTGGCACAACTCTCGGAATTTATCACCATCATAGAACCCTGGGCACCAAAAAAGAGTGAATCTCAGTGTATGTAAATTTAAAATAAATTAGTGTTTAAAAATTAAATGTGTTCTTGGAAAATGAGACCACATCTTCTTTGGATGGAAAACATACCTAACTTCACAAAAGCACCCATCCCCACCTCACCTTGCCCAGTTCAGGTAGAAGGAAATTTTACTACTATTCTTCCAGATGGAAGGTACACATACAAAGGTTAATTTCAATACTTTTTTTTCCCCTACCATATTTTGCATATTTTGCATTCTAACTGATGTGGAAATCTCTTCACAAGAGTAACTTCCAAGACATGGCACAGGATTTCTCCACTTCTGCAATTAAAGAACTGGGAAGTCATGACTCTGAGGCACTAAAAGATATCAGACTGTCTCTCAAAAAATTAAACATCAAATACATAATTTGAGGGCTGCATATTATCAGTATTCTAATTCTTCAAAGTGTGTTGCTGCATGCCGCTTCAGTAAATATGGCTGCTTAAAAATTGCTCTAAAAAACAACAGCTTAAAAAAAATATTTTTTTATGCTC
>NW_011489930.1:14356-14690 GCF_000754665.1 Bison bison bison | reverse complement strand
AGCAAAGGAAAGCTGGAGTAGCAATCCTCATATCAGACAAAATAGACCTTAAAATAAAGAAGATTACAAGAGATAAGGAAGGACACTACATAATGATCAAGGGATCAATCCAAGAGGAAGACATAACAATTGTAATATCTATGCACCCAACATAGGAGCACCTCAATACATAAGACAAGCACTAACAGACATAAAAGGAAAAATTGAGAGCAACACAATCATAGTAGGGGACTTTAACACCCCACTCACACCAATGGACAGATCATCAAAACAAAAACTTAATATGGAAACACAAGTCTTAAATGATACATTAGATGAGATGGATCTCATTGAC
>NW_011489930.1:9648-10119 GCF_000754665.1 Bison bison bison | reverse complement strand
GTGATTACTGACTAGCTTGCTCTCTCCTCTTTTGATTCCACCTCATCTCATCCTGGTCACCTCTATCTCCCTCCTCCCTCTTCTCTTCTCCATGTAACTCTGTGAACCTCTCTGGGTATCCCTCACTGTGGAGAAACTTTTCATCTTTAACCTAGATGTTTTTATCAATGGTGCTGTATAGATGGAGAAGTCTTGAGACTACTGTAAAAATAAGACTGAAAACCAGAAGCGGGAGGCTTAAGTCCAAATCCTGAGAACACCAGAGATCTCCTGACTCCAGGGAACATTAATCGACAGGAGCTCATTAAACGCCTCTATACCTACACTGAAACCAAGCACTACCCAAGGGCCAACAAGTTCCAGAGCAAGACATACCATGCAAATTCTCCAGGAACACAGGAACACAGGCCTGAGCTTCAATACACAGGCTGCCCAAAGTCACTCCAAACCCATTGACATCTCATAACTCAT
>NW_011489930.1:9282-9548 GCF_000754665.1 Bison bison bison | reverse complement strand
AACCATTTTTACTTGGGAGTGAGATCACTGGCTGGACTGCTCGCTCCCACTTTTTCTCCACCAGGTCGCTTCTATCTCCTCCCTCCCCCTTCTCTTCTCTACCCAACTCTGTGAATCTCTTTGTGTGTTCAAGACAGTGGGGAACACTTAGGGAATTGATTACTGGCTGGATCAGTCTCTCTCCTTTTGATTTCCTGCTTTATCCTCCTGGCCACCTCTGTCTCCTTCCTTCCTCTTCTCTGTATAACTCCGTGAACATCTCTGAG
>NW_011489930.1:4610-5324 GCF_000754665.1 Bison bison bison | reverse complement strand
AGCTCTCCAACAAATGCCAAAAGATCTTCTCTAGACAGGAAATACAGAAAAGGTTTATAAACTCAAACCCAAAACAACAAAGAAAATGGCAATGGGATCATACTTAGCAATAATTACCTTAAATGTAAATGGGTTGAATGCCCTAAACCAAAAGACAAAGACTGGCTGAATGGATACAAAACAACCCTATATATGCTGTCTACAAGAGACCCACCTCAAACCTAGGGACACATACAGACTGAAAGTGAAGGGCTGGAAAAAGATATTTCATGAAAATGGAGACCAAAATAAAGCAGGAGTAGCAATACTCATATCAGATAAAATAGACATTGAAATAAGGGCTGTGAAAAGAGAAAAAGAATGACACTACATAATGATCAAAGGATCAATCCAAGAGGAAGATATAAGAATTATAAATATATATGCATCCAACATAGAAGCACTTCAATATGTAAGGCAAATGCTAACAAATATGAAAGGGGACATTAACAATAACACAATAATAGTGGGAGACTTTAATACCCTACTCAGTGGCATCCCACTCCAGCACTCTTGCCTGGAAAATCCCATGGATGGAGGAGCCTGGAAGGCTACAGCCCATGGGGTCACTGAAGTTTGGACATGACTGAGCAACTTCACTTTCAATTTTCACTTTCATGCATTGGAGAAGGAAATGGCAACCCATTCCAATGTTCTTGCCTGGAGAATCCCAGG
>NW_011489930.1:0-390 GCF_000754665.1 Bison bison bison | reverse complement strand
AATGTTCATCGCAGCACTGTTTACAATAGCCAGGACATGGAAGCAACCTAGATGCCCATCAGCAGACCAATGGATAAGAAAGCTGTGGTACATATACACAATGGAATATTACTCAGCTATTAAAAAGAATGCATTTGAATCATTTCTAATGAGACAGATGAAACTGGAGCCCATTATACAGAGCGAAGTAAGTCAGAATGAAAAACACCAATACAGTATATTAATGCATATATATGGAATTTAGAAAGGTGGTAACAATGACCCTATATGCAAAACAGCAAAAAAGACACAGATGTAAAGAACAGACTGTTGTACTCTATGGAAGAAGGTGAGGGTGGGATGATTTGAGAGAATAGCATTGAAACATGTGTATTAACATACGTGAAATAG
>NW_011489929.1:24709-25307 GCF_000754665.1 Bison bison bison | reverse complement strand
TTATTAATTTCCCCTTTCATACTTGTTAGCATTTGTCTTACATACCGCGGTGCTCCTGTGTTGGGTGCATATATATTTATAATTATTATATCTTCTTCTTGAATTGATCCTTTGATCATTATGCAGTGTCCTTCTTTGTCTCTTTTCACAGCCTTTGTTTTTAAGTCTACTTTATCTGATATCAGTATTGCTACTCCTGCTTTCTTTTGGTCTCTATTTGCATGGAATATCTTTTTCCAGCCCTTCACTTTCAGTCTGTATGTGTCTCTTTTTTTGAGGTGGGTCTCTTGTAGACAACATATATGGGGGTCTTGTTTTTGTATGCATTCAGCCAGTCTTTGTCTTTTGGTTGGGGCATTCAACCCATTTACATTTAAGGTAATTATTGATAAGTATGATCCCATTGCCATTTAATTTATTGTTTTGGGTTCAAGTTTATACACCCTTTCTATGTTTCCTGTCTAGAGAAGATCCTTTAGCATTTGTTGGAGAGCTGGTTTGGTGGTGGTGAATTCTCTCAGCTTGTGCTTGTCTGTAAAGCTTTTGATTTCTCCTTCATATTTGAATGAGATCCTTGCTGGGTACAGTAATCTGGGCT
>NW_011489929.1:23001-24400 GCF_000754665.1 Bison bison bison | reverse complement strand
TTTGTCCTCATTTCTTTTAATTCTTTTTTCTTTTTTCGTCTCTGTTTCATTTACTTCTACCATTCTATCTTCTACCTCACTAATCCTATCTTCTGCCTCTGTTATTCTACTGTTGGTTCCTTCCAGAGTGTTTTTGATCTCATTTATTGCATTATTCATTATATATTGACTCTTTTTTATTTCTTCTAGGTCCTTGTTAAACATTTCTTGCGTCTTCTTGATCCTAGTCTCCAGGCTATTTATCTGTAACTCCATTTCGTTTTCAAGATTTTGGATCATTTCCACTATCATTATTCAGAATTCTTTATCAGGTAGATTCCCTAACTCTTCCTCTTTTGTTTAGTTTTGGTGGGCATTTATCCTGTTCCTTTACCTGCTGGGTATTTCTTTACCTTTTCATCTTGTTTATATTGCTGTGTTTGGAGTGGCCTTTCTGTATTCTGGCAGTTTGTGGTTCCTCTTTATTGTGGAGGTTCCTTGCTGTGGGTGAGGTTGGATGGCTGGCTTGTCAAGGTTTCCTGGATAGGGAAGCTTGTGTCGGTGTTCTGGTGGGTGGAGTTGGATTTCTTCTCTCTGGAGTGCGATGAAGTGTCCATTAATGAGTTTTGTGATGTCAGTTTGGTGTGACTTTGGGCAGCCTTTATATTGTAGCTCAGGGCTATGTTCCTGTGTTGCTGGAGAATTTGAGTGGTATGTCTTTCTCTGGAACTTGTTGGCTTTGGGTGGTGCTTGGTTTCAGTGTAGGTATGGAGGTGTTTGATGAGCACCTATCGATTAATGTTCCCTGGAGTGAGGAGTTCTCTGGTGTTTTCAGGATTTGGACTTAAACCTCCTGCCTCTGGTTTTCAGCCTTATTCTTACAGTAGCCTCAAGACTTCTCCATCTATACAGCACTGATGATAAAATATCTAGGTTAATGATGAAAAGTTTCTCCACAGAGAGGGACACCTGAAGAGGTACACAGAGTTACATGGGGAGGAGAAGAGGGAGAAGAGAGTTACATGGAGAAAAGCAGAGGGAGATAGAGGTGACCAGGAGGAGAAGAGGGGTAATCAAAAGGGGAGAGAGCAAGCTAGCCAGTAATCACTTCCCTATGTGCTTTCCACAGTCTGGATCCCTCAGAGATTTTCACAGAGTTACACGGAGAAGAGAAGAGGGAGGAAGGAGACAGAGGTGGCCAGGAGGATAAAAGGGGAATCAAAAGGAGAGAGACTGATCTAGCCAGTAATCAGTTCCCTAAGTGTTCTCCACAGCCCAGAACACACAAAGCGATTCACAGAGTTGAGTAGAAAAGAGAAAGGGGAGGGAGGAGATAGAGACGACCTGGTGGAGAAAAAGGAAAGTCCAAAGGGGGAGAGAGCAATCCAGCCAGTAATCTCACTCCCAAGTAAAAAATGAG
>NW_011489929.1:11156-20991 GCF_000754665.1 Bison bison bison | reverse complement strand
GGTGATGCCATCCAACCAGCTCATCCTCTGTCATCCCCTTCTCCTCCTGCCTTCAATCTTTCCCAGCATCAGCGTCTTTTCCAATGAGTCAGTTCCTCGCATCAGGTGGCTAAAATGTTGGAGCTTCAGCTTCACCTCAGTCCTTCCAATGAATATTCAGGGTTGATTTCTTTTAGGATTGACTGATTTCCTTGTAGTCCAAGGGACTCTCAAGAGTCTTCTCCAACACCACAGTTCAAAAGCATCAATTCTTCAGTGCTCAGCTTTCTTTAGAGTCAAACACTCACATCCATACATGACTACTGGAAAAAAACACAAATTTGACTAGATGAAGTTTTGCCAGCAAAGCAGTATCTCTGCTTTTCAATATGCTGTCTAGGCTTGTCATAACTTTTCTTCCAAGGAGCAAGCATCTTTTACTTTCATGGCTGTAGTGTCCATCTGCAGTGATTTTGTAGCCCAACAAAAGAAAGTCTCTCACTGTTTTCTTTGTTTCCCCATCTATTTGCCATGAAGTGATGGGGCCAGACGACATGATTTTCATTCTTTGAACATTGAGTTTTAAGCCAGATTTTTCACTGTCCTCTTTCACTTTCATCAAGAGGCTCTTCTGTTCCTCTTCACTTTCTGCCATAAGGGTGGTGTCATCTGCATGTCTGAGATTATTCATATTTCTTCCAGCAACTTTGATTCAAGCTTGTGCTTCATCCAGCCCGGCATTTCACATGATGTACTCTGCATAGAAGTTAAATAAGCAGGGTGACAATATACAGCCTTGATGTACTCCTTTTCCTATTTGGAACCAGTCTGTTGTTCCATGTCCAGTTCTAGCTGTTTATTCTTGATCTGCATACAGATTTCTCAGGAGGCAGGTAGGTGGTCTGGTATTCACATCTCTTGAAGAATGTTCCACAGTTTCTTGTGGTCCACACAGTCAAAGGCTTTGATGTAGTCAATAAAGCAGAAGTAGATGTTTTCTGGAACTCTATTGCCTTTTCAATGATCCAACAGATGTTGGCAATTTGATCTCTGGTTCCTTTGCCTTTTCTAAATCCAGCTTGGACATCTGGAAGTTCTCAGTTCATGTACTGTTGAAGCCTCACTTGGAGAATTTTGAGCATTACTTTACTAGCATGTGAGATAAGACAAGAGTTATTATCTCCATTTATAGATGATGAAATCAAAGCTTGGAGAGATTAACTCATTCCTTCAAAACCATCCTGCTATTATGTTGCAAATTCAAATTTCCTCACATCAAATGCAGTGCTTTTTCAAACATAGTACACTGACTCCCCAATACTATTTACCCTAAAGTACAAAGTATCTCTCAAAAGTCAGATTTTTGTATGACAGACATATGGTAATGTAATAAAGTAGTAAAGGATTTCATGGGACTGGATATGACCTTTTCTATTAAAAAATAAAACAGTTTGACTATGAGCTACAACAAGTTCATATTATTCTTTCTAAGTCCTCTAGCCAAAGATCGATAGGAACACACCATAGTTAAACAACTAGGATTTACCATTCATTGCAGTAAGAGGCAACACACACCATAGGAACCGTGGAACAACTCAGTAAGAAGATAACATAAAGGGCTTGTTAGAAGATTTGGGTTTATATATGATGATTGAAGGAAAGTGTCAAAGAAGCAGTTTTGTTCTGAATCAGATGCTGTCAGGAAGTGGGGTTGTTGTTGTTGATCAGTCACTCAGTCGTGCAGACTTTTTGCAACACCACAGACTGTATCACACCAGGATCCTCTGCCCTTCACTATCTCCTGGAGTTTACTCAAATTCATGTCCATTGAGTTGATGATGCCATCCAATGATCTCATCTTCTCCCACCTCCTTCTCCTTCTGCCCTCAGTCTTTCCTCCCCAGTGGTCAGATGGTGAAGAATCTGCCTGCAATGCAGGAGACCCGGATTTGATCCCTAGGTCAGAAAGATACTAGGGAGAAGGGAATGGCTACTTGCTCCAGTATTCTTGTCTGGAAAATTCCACAGACAGAAGAGCCTGGTAGGCTACTGTACATAGGGATGCACAGAGTTGCACAAACCTGAAGCAACTTAGCACTCAGGCTTTGGAAGGCCAGTCTAAAACAAAGGTAAAGCTGTAACAGGTAAAGAAACAACAGTAGCATTAGCCAGGATAGAGAAATATGTGATCATTTTTTATAATTTGCACAATGTTCATCTTTGTCTACATTCGGATGTGACTATGGAGTGTACTTGTTTTTTCCCTAATCCGTCATGGTCACAGAGGGACCTTGTATGATGATGTTCTGTGAATGTATTTATGTTCAACAGGAGAATACCAAGCTATGAGTGCCAGACAAGCTTGTAGAAACACTCAGGCAGAGCTCCTGAATGTCAGAGGCACCTGTTCTTTTTCAAACCCACTTAACCATTGTATTGTTTGGCCTTGCTGGTGATGGAGGAGGGAGAATCTTAGAGAGAAAAAGAGAAAGAGTCTATTCTTTCTGAGAAAACACGTTTTCAATCACTACTTCTATGGCAAATAGTACACAAAGTTAAAACATAAAGAAGAGACTGGGAGAAAATAATTGCAATGTGTATAATAGAAAATATAAAGCTAACATATAAATCAAAAAGAAAAGCAAATAATCCAGTTGAAAAAGACAGTGAACAAAGATAGGGGTATGAGATTAAGAGATACAAAATACTTTGTACAAAATAGGTAAGCAACAAGGTCATACTGCATAGCCCAAGGAAATATAGCCATCTCTTTGTAATAGGTTTAAATGGAGCATAATCTATAAAAGTATTGCATCAAAGAAAAAGAAAGAAAGAAAAGGAGGAAGGAAGGAAGGAATGGTGGACAGAAATAAGCAGTTTGCTGAATTGCTTGATTGCATAAAAACAGATATTCAACTTCACTATTCAAGAGGTAAATATAAATTAAAACAAAAGGGCAATTTGCTTCCATCTGATTGACAAAAAAAGAAAAGAAAAAGAAAGAAAATAGCGTAAGAGTAGGAGATGCTCTCACACTGCTGGTTAGGAGTATACAAAGTACAATTAGTTTGCAGGATATTTTGGCAATTCCTGCCAAACTTTAACATGCTCATTATACTTTTAGGAAATTTTACTATAGATATGGGGCTTCCCAGATGCTGCTAGTGGTAAAGAACCCTCCTGTCAATGCAGGAGACAGAAGACTCAGAATGGATCCCTGGATTGGGAAAATCTCTTGAAGGAGGATGTGGCAACCCACTCCAGTATCCTAGCCTATAGAATTCCATGGACAGAGGATCCTGGTGGGCTACAGTCCATAGGGTTACAAAGAATCAGACATAACTAAAGTAACTGAAAAACAACAAGAAATGTCTCTTAAACTGCTTGAGAAAATTAAAATAATTAGATGGGTCTATGAAACTCCAGCACTTTGGCCACTTCATGCAAAGAGTTGACTCACTGGAAAAGACTCTGATGCTGGGAGGGATTGGGGGCAGGAGGAGAAGGGGACGACAGAGGATGAGATGGCTGGATGGCATCACCGACTCGATGGACGTGAGTTTGAGTGAACTCTGGGAGTTGGTGATGGACAGGGAGGCCTGTTGTGCTGCACTTCATGGGGTCACAAAGAGTCAGACATGACTGAGAGACTGAACTGAACTGAACTGATATGTCTATTTCAAATTCTAAAAGATGATGCTGTGAAAGTGCTGTACTCAATATGCCAGCAAATTTGAAAAACTCAGTAGTAGCCACAGAACTGGAAAAGGTCAGTTTTCATTCCATTTCTGAAGAAAAGCAATGTCAAAGAATGTCCAAACTACTGCACAATTGCACTCATCTCACATGCTAGCAAAGAAATGCTCAAAATTCTCCAAGCGAGGCTTCAACAGTACATGAACTGAGAACTTCCAGATGTTTAAGCTGGATTTAGAAAAGGCAGAGGAACCACAGATCAAATTGCCAACATCCACTGGATCATAGAAAAAGCAAGAGAGTTCCAGAAAAACATCTACTTCTACTTTATTGACTATGTCAAAGCCTTTGTTTGGATCTCAAGAAACTGTGGAACATTCTTCAAAAGCAGACCACCTTACCTGCCTCTTGAGAAATCTGTATGCAGGTCAAGAAACACCAGTTAGAACTGGACATGAAACAATGGACTAGTTCCAAATTGGGAAAGGAGTATATCAAGGCTATATATTTTCACCCTGCTTATTTAACTTCTATGCAGAGTACATCATGAGAAACACTGGGCTGGAGGAAGCACAAGCTGGAATCAAGATTTCCTGGAGAAATATCGATAACCTCAGATATGCAGATGACACCACCCTTATGGGAGAAAGTGAATAGGAACTGAAGAGCCTCTTGATGAAAGTGAAAGAGGAGAGTGAAAAAGCTGGCTTAAAACTCAACATTCAAAAAACTAAGATCATGGCATATGGTCCTATCACTTCATGGCAAATAGATGGGGAAACAAAGAAAACAGTGAGAGACTTTCTTTTCTTGAGCTCCAAAATCAGTGCAGGTGGTGACTGCAGCCATGAAATTAAAAGACGTTTGTTCCTTGGAAGAAAAGCTATGACAAACCTAGACAGCATATTAAAAAGCGGAGATGTTACTTTACTGACAAAGGTCTGTCTAGTCAAAGCTATGGTTTTTCCAGTAGTCATGTATGGATATGAAAGTTTGACCATAAATAAAGCTTAGCACCAAAAAATTGATGATTTTGAACTGTGGTGTTGGAGAAGACTTGAGAGTCCCTTGGACTTCAAGGAGATCAAACCCGTCAATCCTAAAAGAAATCAGTCCTGAATATTCATTGGAAGGACTGTTCCTGAAGCTGAAGCTCCAATACTTTGGCCACCTGATGTGAAGAAGAGACTCATTTGAAAAGACCCTGACGCTTGGAGGGATTGGGGCAGGAGGAGAAGGGGACAACAGAGGATGAGATGGTTGGATCGTATCACCGACTCAATGGACATGAGTATGATCAAGCTCTGGGAGTTTGTGATGGACAGGGAAGCCTGGCGTGCTGCATTCCATGGGGTCGCAAAGAGTCGGACATGACTGAGCGACTGTAAATAACCTAACTGATATGGCATATAGTAGAATGAATCAAAGATACAGAACAAGAAAAGTAACTTACTAAATAATATTTAACATCTCATTTTGATTAAAATATTTATATATGCATAATATTTATATATATCTGTATCCTACATATATATGATATATGCATGTATATACTTAAATAAATATAAAACTTTCTATATATGAACATACCAATTGCAAACTGTTTCCTCTAAAGACTTCCTGGTGGCTCAGACGGTAAAGCATTTGCTTACAATGCGGGAGACCCAGGTTCGATCCCTGGGTTGAGAAGATCCCTTGGAGAAGGAAATGGCAATCCACTCCAGTACAGTTGCCTGGAAAATCCCATGGACAGCGGAGCCTGGTAGGCTACAGTCCATCGGGTCGCAAAGCGTCAGACACGACTGAGTGACTTCATTTCATTTTTTTTTTCTCCTCTAAAGATCATGGGTACAGTTGAATTTGGGAGAATATAGGGTGGGCAACATGGTGAGAAGTCTAATTTTTCTGTATACATGTCTATTTTGGTTGAAATTTTTATAAGAAAATATTATCCTCATAATAAAAAGCTAAATAATAAAATAATATCTTAGGAAACATCTAGCTGCGATGGAGTAACAGGGAATGAAGTTATCTTCCTGGCAGAAACCACTAAGAACACTGGATAATATATATGAAGTAATGGTTTTCACATGTTGGAGATAAGGTCCAGCAAGAGAGGAAACAAAATGAAACCTTACTTCCTGGATGGGAGATTTCAGGCTGCATCATAGAGAGAGAGAATGTAAGTGGAACTCAGTGGCTTCCCTAAGCTAAGAGAGAGCTGAGAATCTGACAGAAAGCAGTGAGAATTCTGAAAGCAAAATACAAAAAAAAAATGCACAAAGAGAAGACTGTAGAGATATGTAGAGGATCTCTTCAACTCCTTATGTGAGCACTGTTCAGTGCATGAATATGAGAATATTACCTGAGGCTGGAGAAAGACTCACCAGAAAAGAGCAGACAGAACAGCTCTTGGAGCTCCCACAGGACAGGAAATATTTCCTATTCCTACAACTTAGAGTGAAATACCTTGTGTTTCAGATGGCATCAGGTAGTGTCCTCAGAGGGCATTGCCTCTGTATTGGACAAAAATCAGTCCTAGATTGATAGCTTGTCTGGTCCTGTCTAATGCAGCTTACAAACAAGCCTCAAAAGAATCAAATTGTTTCCAAGTAAATTTAAAGCAACTCAGATTTAATTTTGAGAATAATTTTAAGGGACAAAATACAGCATAAAAAAAAAAAAACCTATATTGTCTGGCATCAAATAAAAATTTACCAGGAATTTAGGTAATCAGGGAAATAGGACCGGTGATGAAGATAAAAACCATTCAACAGAAACAGACCAGAAAATGGCACATGTGATCAAATGATTAGACAAGAACATTAGAACGTCTGTTGCAACTATATTCCATGTGCTCAAGTCACAAGAAGAAAAGCTGAACATGTTAAGTAGACATATGAAATATATAAAATAAATCTAACTTCTAGTAATGTAAATTACAGGTCTGAGATTAAAAATAAAAGCTCACACAAAAATAAATAGATAACCTGAACAGCACTATATCTATAAAAAGAAATGGTAGTTTTATATAAAACTTTCATACAAAGAAAATTCCTGAGCAAAAGACTTCTCATGGGAATTCTGACAATTATCCAAACAATAAGTAATACAAATTTCACACAAACTCCTCCAGAAAATTTACAGGGGAAAAAAATCATTCCTCATTATATAAGTCCAACATTACCTCAATACAAAAATCAGACAATAGAATTACAAAAAAACTGCAGACCAATGTCCTTTATGAGAATAAATTCAAAAAATATTAACCAATTTTCAAATAAATTAAAAAATATGCAAAATACGTAATATACCATGACCAAGTGAATTTTATGTAATGTTGGATTAACACTAGAAAAATAATCAATGTTATTCAACAATCAATATACTAGAAAAGAACAAAACATATGATCATCTCCATAGATGCAGAAAAAGCACTTGACAAAACCCAATATCCACTCCTGATAATAGAATTAGAAAAGGACTTCTCCATCTGATAAAATATATCTATTAAAAAAGCTAAAACTAATATGAAAATGATCTAATGCTTTCCTTCTAAAATAAGGAAAAGATAATGCAAACCACTTCTTTTCAATACTGTATTAGTGTTTCTAGTCAATGCAATAAGGGAAGAAAAATAAAATTAATCCATAATGAAAAGGAAGGGGTAACACTGTTTATTAAGAGGCAGCCATATTACCTAGGTAGAAAAATCTTAAAATCTACAAAAAATTTCGATAATGAGTGAGTTTGGCAATATTGTGGAATACAAGATCCATATACAATAATCCATGATATTTCTATGGTGAAAATTAGAAACTAATAACACTAAAAATATGAAATACATAGGAATAAACTTGATAAAGTATACGGAAAATGAAAATTAATGAAATTTTGAATAGCTGAGATGCATATTATATGTATGGGTTGGAAGACTCGATATTGTTATGATTTCATTCCTCCCCCAAATGATCTACAGAATCAGTGCAATCTCAATGAAAATCTCAATAGTGTTTTTTCAAATTAAATGAACAAGCTAATTCTAAAAGTTACATGAAAATTCAAAAGACCTAGAATACTCATTAAAACTTTAAAAAAGAAGTCCAAAATTGGACAACTAAAACTATCTGATTTACAGATTTATTATAAAGGTATGGTAACCAAGATGGTTTGGTATTGTCATTAAGATATACACATAAATCAAAACAGAAGAATATGGAGTCCATAAATTGACCCACACAAAATGGTCAGTTGATTTTGACAGTTTCCTAAAGATAATTCAGTGGAGAAAGGATAGTCTTCTCAACAAAAACACTAAAAAAAACCTAGATATCCATATGCAAAAAAATAATAGTAGTAATAATAAACAACTTTAATCCATACTTCACACCATATACAAACATTTACTCAAAATACATCATAGATCAAGATATAAAATATCCAACATAAAATTTCTGGAAGAAAGTGTAGGGCATTATCTTTGGGAACCTATTTTTGGCAAAGATTTCTTAAATATAACACAAAGGCCTGAATTATAAAAGAAAAAATCAATAACTTGTACTTCACAGCAATAAAAATTTTTCTTCCAAAATGGCTGTTAAGAGAACAAAAAGGCAAGTGAAAGATTTGAGAAACTATTTGCAAATATCTCAAAGAGTTCCCTCACTCCTTTACCATGTGAAGACACAGCCAAAAGGCACCAGTTCTGAACCAGGAAGTAGGCCCTCCCCAGCCACAACACAAAATCTGCTGGTGTGATGATCCTGAACTTCTCAGTCTTCAAATGTGTCAAAAATAATTTCTGCTGTTTATAAGCTACATTGTCTGTGGTATTTTGTGTTTTTTCATTATCTTTTTTATTCCAAAGTTATTGATTATTCAAAAAAAAAAAAGTCAGCACTTGGGCTAATACCATCATTTAGTGACTGTTTTTATGACAGTCATTATATGTTATATAGCATATTTTCAAAATGCTCTTAAATTTAGCTATAGTATCCTGAACAGACTGGTCATTGTTCAGTCACTAAGTCTTGTCCAACTCTTTGGGATCCCATGGACTGCAGCATGCCAGGATACCCTGTCCTTCACTATCTTCCAGAGTCTGCTTAAATTCATGTCCACTGAGTTGGTGCTGCCACCCAACCATCTCATCCTCTGTCGTCCCCTTCTCCTCCCAACTTCCATATTCCCCAGCATCAGGTTATTTTCCAATGAATCAACTCTTCACATCAGATAGCCAAAGTATTGGAGCTTTAGCTTCATCATCAGTGCTTCCAATGAATATTCAGGATTTATTTCCTTTAGGATTGACTGATTTGATGTCCTTGCAGTCCAAGGGCAGAGAAGGCAGTAGCACCCCACTCCAGTACTCTTGCCTGGAAAATCCCATGGACAGAGGAGCCTGGTGGGCTGCAGTCCATGGGGTCGCTAGGAGTGAGACACGACTGAGCGACTTCACTTTCACTTTTCGCTTTCGTGCATTGGAGAAGGAAATGGCAACCCACTCCAGTGTTCTTGCCTGGAGAGTCCCGGGGACGGTGGAACCGTGTGGGCTGCTGTCTCTGGGGTTGCACAGAGTCGAACACGACTGAAGTGACTTAGCAGCAGCAGCAGCAGTCCAAGGGATGCTCAAGAGTCTTCTACAGCATCACAATTTGAAAGCAACACAGTAAATGTATTTTGTAGACAGTAAACACCATAATCAGTAAGCTTTATGTAAGGGACATTATTTTAGATAATCTGAGTAGAAATGATTTATCCAATTAAAGGCCTTAATGAAGAGCAGAACTGAAGCTTTCTTGAAGAAGGAAATTTGCCTGTGAATATTACCTTCAACTCAAGCCCAAGAGTTGAAGGCTGAACTTCCTGATGGGCTGCTTTATGGATTTCAGATGTGCCTAGCAAGCCCCCAAAGTCAAGCAAGGCAATTTCTTCTAATAAATTTCTTTAGACTGATAGATGATAGATACATAGATAGATGAATGATAGAAACATTAAATACATAGACACATAGATGAATATAGATATATCCTCCCAGGGAGAAGGCAATGGCTCCCCACTCCAGTACTCTTGCCTGGAAAATCCCATGGATGGAGGAGCCTGGTGGGCTGCAGTCCATGGGGTCGCTAGGAGTCAGACACGACTCAGCGACTTCACGGTC